>NC_056746.1:519563184-519763184 GCF_019279795.1 Protopterus annectens | reverse complement strand
AAGGTTGGAACTTTGTGCCAACAGCGAGAGCAGAGAAGTCAGATGTTATTAACTGTCTGAAGGACTATGTTCGTAAACTTAATTTAAAGACTTTCTTTTCCAGTGAAATGATTTTAAACATGACTGAGTTGCAATTGGTTTCTTTATTAAATTGTTTTGGTTTGCTCTTTTTACGCCTTTTATTTTAATCTACAAAATAAAGCCATTTATGAGACAATCTATTCTTAAAAATTGCCTAGATCCCTTACCTCATGTCCGTGCAGTTCCCTGATGTGTCCTTCCCAACTATTCCCAACTCTGAGTTGAAAACCAAAAACTTGTCAATGTTATGAACCAAAAAAATGATATCACATCAAAGATAAGTAGCTCATTAGAATCATAGGCATCATGGAAATCTTATCACCAACTACACAAAACCCTCCTAAAAATCACAGCAAGTAGCAAAATTTCACTACCAAAACACTTAGATCCTGGCTCTGCAACTGAGTAATAAAACAAGAGCACTGGTTTTCTTTTTCGTTTCTTTTTTTTAACTTATCTTAGTTTAAAGATATCACTCTTTCCCTGGGGGTTAGCCCCCACTCTGATGAACTGTACTACACATCTTCATTGTACCCAATCTAACCCATTCTCACACACTCTCCATATCATTACATTTAAAAGCTGCAACCCATCAAATGAACAATCAACTGACAACCAACCAACCTAGAGAAATCCACTCAAATAACAAAACTAGCATCACACCACAATTCAAAGCTTCCAGCCAATCAAAACAGAGAGCTCATTCCCCTCCTTATACTTCTTCTCACCATGGCTCAACACCTACTCTATTCTCTCTCTATCCGTTCACCTCAGTAGTTTACCTACATCTGCTTCCACTCACTACTCAGCATCTTAACTTTCTTTAACCAACGAACTAACTATGAATCATGTCCATCCTCTCCATGCAACCAAAGTCCACAAAAAATGGTTCTCACCATACCCCTCTATACCACATTTCCTTTTCTGGTCATCATGCTTTAATACAAACAAAATATTACTAAAAATCTTTTTCCATTACCCTTCTCCAAATATACCAGACCCAAACATAACTCAAAAAAGAACAAAACTCTATAAACTAGGCAACTACCATCAAAATCAGCAAACTAATAGAAAGTGAAGATGTATACCTCAACTTGGGGCTAAACTCACCCATTACAGATTCACACACCACACCCTAACCAACCTAACCCTCACTATAAAAAGAATTGTACTCAATAACCCACCCAAATGCAACCAACCTCAATGTCCACCTCTGGCTTATGAATGTCCAATCTCAATGCCCATAGCATCTGTAACAAAATGTCTGAACTGCATGCATGGTTAGAATTGTCCCTCCCCATACACACACACACTCTCTCTCACACACACACACACACACACACACACACACACACACACACACACACACACGTACATTCTAGTAATCATAGATACCTGATTAAGATCAGAAGTCAGAAATTAACAAATTATACCTCCTGGCCACAGCATCATTAGAAAAGACTGAATATGTAAATGGGCAGGTGAAGTAAGTATCATTTCCCAAACCATGATACGACTTTATAATTAACAACTATTCTGCAGATTAACAATGAAAAGTTATTAATAAGCAAACTTGTATTAGATAACAAAAACAACGACTGCCAACAGTACTGTTGGACAACAGGGTGCTGGCGGAAATTGGGCGACTGTTGGCCGAAGGAGGAGAAGAGGGCGAAGGCATGCCCGAAGGCAGGTAAAGGCTAGGACTGTGATAGTGAGAGTCGGAACTTTGAATGTTGGCAGTATGACTGGTATAGGGAGAGAGCTAGCTGATATGATGGATCGACGGAAGGTTGGTATATTGTGTGTGCAAGAGACCAGATGGAAGGGGAGCAAGGCTAGGTGTATCAGAGGCGGGTTCAGTTTGTTTTATCATGGTGTGGATGGGAGGAGAAATGGCATAGGGGTTATCCTGAAGGAACAGTATGCTAAGACTGTTTTGGAGGTGAAAAGAGTGTCGGATAGAGTGATGTTTATGAAGCTGGAAATTGATGGTGTAATGATGAATGTTGTTAGTGCATATGCTCCACAAGTTGGGTGTGTGATGGATGAGAAAGAAAAATTTTGGAGTGAGTTGGATGAAGTGATGATGACTGTACCCAAGGGCGAGAGACTGGTGATTGGAGCAGATTCCAATGGGCATGTTGGTGAAGGGAATAGAGGGGATGAGGAAGTGATGGGTAGGTATGTTGTTAGGCAAAGGCATGCAGAAGGTCAGATGGTAGTGGATTTTGCGTAAAGGATGGACATGGCTGTGGTGAATACGTATTTTAACAAGAGGGAGGAGCATAGGGTGACATACAAGAGTGGAGGAAGATGCACACAGGTGGATTATATATTATGTAGAAGGGCCAGTCTGAAGGAGATTAGAGACTGTAAAGTGGTGGCAGGGGAAAGTGTAGTTAGGCAGCATAGGATGGTGGTTTGTAGGATGACATTGGTGATCAAGAAGAGGAGGATGAGTGTGAGGGCAGCACCAAGGATCAACTGGTGGAAATTGAAAAAGGGTAATTGTGAGGTGGAGTTCAGGGAAGAGTTAAGACAGGCACTGGGTGACAGTGAAGAGTTACCGAATAGCTGGGTAACTACAGCAGAACTAGTAAGAGAGATGGCTAGAAAGGTGCTTGGTGTGACATTTGGAAAGAGGAAGGAGGACAAAGAGACCTGGTGGTGGAATGAAGAAGTACTGGAGAGTATACATAGAAAGAGGTTGGCGAAGAAGAAGTGGGATTGTCAGAGAGATGAAGAAAGTAGACAAGAGTATAAGGAGATGAAGTGCATGGCAAAGAGAGAGATGGCGAAGGCTAAGGATAAGACATATGAAGAGTTGTATGAAAGGTTGGACACTAAGGAGGGAGAAAATGACCTGTACCGATTGGCTAGACAGAGGGATCGAGCTAGGAAAGATGTGCAGCAGGTAAAGGTGATAAAGGATAATGAGGGAAATATACTCACAAGTGAGGAGAGTCTGTTGAGCAGATGGAAAGAGTACTTTGAGGGGCTGATGAATGAAGAGAATGAGAGAGAGAGAGAGAGAGAAGGTTGGATGATGTGTGGATAGTGAATCATGAAGTGCAGTTGATTAGCAAGGAGGAAGTAAGGATAGCTATGAAGAGGATGAAGAATGGAAAGGTTGTTGGTCCAGATTACATACCTGTGGAAGCATGGAGGTGTTTAGGTGAAATGGCAGTGGAGTCTTTAACTAGATTGTTTAATGAAATCTTGGAAAGTGAGAGGATGCCTGAGGAATGGAGAAAAAGTGTTTTGTTACCGATTTTTAAGAATAAGGGTGATGTGCAGAGCTGTAGTAACTACAGAGGGATTAAACTGATCAGTCACAGCATGAAGTTACAGGAAAGAGTAGTGGAACCTAGGTTAAGAAGGGAGATGATGATTGGTGATCAGCATTATGGTTTCACGCCAGGAAAGAGCACTACAGATGTGATGTTTGCTCTGAGAGTGTTGATGGAGAAGTACAGAGAAGGTCAGAAGGAGTTGCATTGTGTCTTTGTGGACTTTGAGAAAGCATATGACAGGGTGCCTAGAGAGGAGTTGTGGTATTGTATGAGGAGGTCAGGAGTGTCAGAGAAGTATGTAAGTGTGGTACAGGATATGTACGAGGGCAGTGTGACAGTGGTGAGGTCTGCGGTGGGAGTGATGGATGCATTTAAGGTAGAGGTGGGATTACAGCAAGGATCAGCTCTGAGCCCTTTCTTATTTGCAATGGTGATGGACAGGTTGACAGACGAGATCAGACGGGAGTCCCCGTGGACTATGATGTTTGCAGATGACATTGTGATCTGTAGTGAGAGTAGGGAACAGGTGGAGGAGACCCTGGAGAGGTGGAGATATGCTCAAGAGTGGAGAGGAATGAAGATCAGCAGGACTAAGACAGAATATGTGTGTGTGAATGAGAGGGAGGATAGAGGAATGGTGAGGATGCAGGGAGTACAGGTGGCGAAGGTGGATGAGTTTAAATACTTGGGATCAACAGTTCAGAGTAATGGTGAGTGTGGAAGAGAGGTGAAGAAGAGAGTACAGGCAGGATGGAGTGGGTGGAGAAGAGTGTCAGGAGTGATTTGTGACAGACGAGTACCAGTAAGAGTGAAAGGGAAGGTCTACAAGAGGGTAGTGAGACCAGCTATGTTATATGGGTTGGAGACAGTGGCATTGACAAAAAGGCAGGAGTCAGAGCTTGACGTGGCAGAGTTGAAGATGTTAAGATTTGCACTGGGTGTGATGAGGATGGACAGGATTAGGAATAAGCATATTAGAGGGTCAGCCCAGGTTGGAAGGTTTGGAGACAAAGCCAAAGAGGCAAGATTACATTGGTTTGGACATGTGCTGAGGAGGGATACAGAGTATATTGGGAAAAAAGATGGTAAGGATGAAGCTGCCAGGTAACAGGAAAAGAGGAAGGCCTAAGATAAGGTTTATGGATGTGGTGAGAGAGGACATGCAGGTGGTTGGTGTGACAGAGCAAGATGCAGAGGACAGGAAGAAATGGAAACAGTTGATCTGCTGTGGCGACCCCTAACGGGAACAGCCGAAAGAAGAAGAAGAAGAAGAAGTATTAGATAACAAAAAAGACATATTCATTGCAGCTGCCTACATCCTCCTTTCCCAAGCAATGTTAATACTAATGAAAATGGCCTAAGTTTTTATCCTTTGCCATCAATCAAGAAAACATTTTACTCAGTGACCTTAACCTAGATTGGACCACTAATGCAAATAATTTCCTCCCACAACATTAACCTCTTCCATGTCACTCAAATGATCAATGATCCAACTAGAATTGACAAAATATACAAAAAATCATCCTTTCTGGATTGCTTACTTTTATCCAAACCAGAAAAACAAATCAAACTAGCTGGCATTCTTGACACTCTCAGAGAACACCACCACACTTATCAAGACAGATTATCACATGCCAACCAGAGTCAGCACACTTTAATTCCATAAGAAACCCAACAGGTTTTGATAAAGTAATCTTCAATGACACCCTCAAAAAATATAACTGGGAGATTTTAAATGCCTTCCACTAGCTGTCTCTTACTTCAATAACTTGTTTCTCACCATACTAAACCAGCAAGCTCCAGAAAGACATAAAAGAGTAAAAGTAAACACCATTCAAATTTAACTTGTCAAACTAAACTAGTAATAAAGATTAGGACAAATCCTGAAAACTATGGCACAAAAACAATGAACAAACAAATCTAGAAATATATTGCTTAAAAAAGCCACCACAACACAAGTTCTTAAAGATAAGAAATGTGTTCGTCATTAACTAGGTCAAATGTACAAAAAACACCAAATGATTCTAGCAAAACTGAAACAATCTCTTGAAACTGGACAGAAAACCCACTCTAAACTCCTTTCCATCTGAACCTGATAAAGACATAGCTGATAAATTCAAGAATCAATTCCTATCCCGTACCATCCTCAATCCTCCCAACAATATTCCAAGCCCAGTGTCACTATCTACCTCCACAAAATCCCAACCCCACATCTCTACTCACCTTAAAAACAATCTAAATGAGTACCATCAAAAACACATTCAAAACCTGAAACTCACAATGCACTGGAAACTGACAACCTACCAGCAGAATACCTCAGCATAACTGCCAATAATATAAGTTATCCAGTATCCATCTTTATTAATAATACATAATAAAAAACTACAACACTGTCCTATGGAAGACTTCTTACATAATCTCACTTCACAAAGGTGGCACATCCACTTAACTGTCTAATTACTGCCCTCCTAGCAATCTGCATGCTGCTTTCCAGAGTACTTGAAAAATACATCCATCAACAACTTCTAACCTTTCTACTTGAAAGCCAACTACTCTCTCCCCCCAACATGTTTTTCTACTCCATCACAACACCAAAACAGCCTTACTACGTTTCCTTAATATTGTTAATCAAAGCAGAAATTCATGCCTTATCATTTCCACTTTTTTCCTTAACATGTTGAAAGCCTTCAGTACAGTTTCCCACCAACTTTTCCTACAAAGAATCCATCTTAGTGGCCTCACACCTTCTATTACTAAATGATTCCCAGCTAACTTAACTGTATCTAGTCTGTAAAATAGACTGACTCCCACTTCAACTTCCTCATAACAGTTGTTACCCAAGCCTCCATGTTAGAACCCATACTTTTCAACATCTTCACTATGGGTTCTAATATGGAGGCTTGGAGTAACAACTGTTGTGACTCTGAGGAAGTTGAAGTGATATTTTTCAACATCTTCACTGGATGCCGTGGTGGTACGGCGATAGCGTTGTTACCTCACAGCAAGAGGTTCTCCCGTTTGATTCTCGGTTGGGCTTGGGAGTGCCATCTGTGTGGAGTCTGCATGTCCTCCCTGTGGTTGGGTAGCATTCAAAAGACATGCGGACGTAAATGGGCATGCTTTTGTTGAAGGTTGGGCATCGAGCTGGCACCTCAGTGTTTCGTAAAAATCTACTGCCAATCATTAGCGGACTGGAGTTCCACTGTGGCGACCCCTTACCGGGAAAAGCCGAAAGACAAACAACAACAACTTTTCAACATCTTCACTAATGACATGGACAAAGAATTAAAACCTGCTACTATCATTCAGTACACAGAAGTTTCCACAGTAATCTGCTTGGTCACTAGTCTATCAGCCTTAGAAACCATCCCACAAGATGTTTTCATCACTGTGAAAACTGGTTAAATACATCAACTATTTTTAATTCCCCAAAAAACAAAATAGTTTTAATCCTTCTGAAAAATGTAAATGAAATTATCACTAATGTCAATATTCTTTCCTCAGACAATGCAAAAATTGAACATCACCGGTAATAAATTACTAGGCATTAGTGAGAAAAAGTTAAAGCTTGATCTTCACATTAACACTGCAACAGAAAAATTAAAGAACTCACATCAAGCTAGGTTCTTGATCTAGAGCAAAACACATTTTAAATTATTATAGTAAGAAAATAGCAGCCATCTGCCTGCCCCTCACTATACTCCTATATGCCTCAACAATATTTACAAATTTCTATCAAAAACTGGAGCAATCTTGCAATAAAATTTTAATATTAGCAAATTTGCATGCAGCCTCTCAATGCAGTCAAACTACTGCATTGCCCCAAATACCCTCAGCTAGCTTGAACTTCCCCAACACATCTCTCTATCCTAATTACTCATGACATGCAATATACTGCACCACCCACTGGCTTGCCTTATCAACAGGGATGTGCCAAATAGAAACATAAGCTCCATTGGACTTAAACTAGCTGAATCCAATAGCAAATATGGTTACTCACCATGGTCAGTCAGCATAGTTAAAGCAAGTTACAGCCTTCCAAGTAATACCAAACTTCTGTGGAATACAAAGTATTTCAAAGCTGCGCTGAAAGATAGGGTCATAGGTTGGTACTAGGCTATCTGCCTGAAGGCATTTATAAGCCTAGCCAGAATGTGTTGGCTTTCGCCGCCCCCTTAGATTAGTTCTCTGTGCCTCTGTCCAGCAGAGCCACTGAAGTGATCCCCGGGGTAAACTTTCTGTTTCCCATCTACTCGTCAAGGTTTCTTTTGAAGAGTGTTAGCGAGGAGCTCTGCCTAATGTAGATTGGGATCTTGTTCCAAAGCATGGGAAGTCTCTGGGACAGGAATCTATCCCTCCAGCACATCCTATTTATTGTTGTGGTGAGGTTTAGATCCCTAGTGCATGTGGCTTGAGGGGATAAGATTTTCTTTAGGTGGATCATGTCCATCAATTCTGGGTTGGACATGGCCTTGTATGTCAGGCAGAGATCACTTCTGAGTAGGCGGTATGCAACCGAGTACAACTGGAGTTTCTTCAGTTGAGCTGCATAGGGTATCTGTTTGAGGCCAGTGATCCTCTTGGTGAGGTACTTCTGTGGTCTTTCCAGCTATTGCAGGTGTCTTGTAAGGTACATCCCAAATGGGGTGTTATACTCCATGATGGGTCTGATGAGTGATGAGTAGTGGGGCACAATGACCTCTTTTGATCTGGATGTGAACCCTTTTGTGATTAGGTAGGCCACTTAGAAGGATTTTTTAACCACTTTGGCAATGTGATTATCAAAGGTGAGATTACTATCTACTTGGGTCCCCAGATCCCTTATTATGTCTTCCCTATTTAGGGGACTACCACCTATGTGGTAGTTTGTGGGTGCCTTGTTTTTTCCAGAGAGGATGACTATGCACTTTTTGGCATTTAGCTTGAGACCATGATTTTGACACCAGGTATCCGTCTCAGTGAGACCCTTTTGGAGGATGTCTGTGTCAGCCGGAGAGTCAATTATAGCCCCTAGTTTGCAGTCATCTGCAAACTTGGTCAGCCATAGTCCTCCTGTGCTTGCCAGTACCTCTGAGAAGTAAATGCCGAACAGGAGGGGGTTCTAGGACTGAGCCCTGGGGAACACCACATGTAACCAGTTTAGAGTTGGACCTAGCTCCCACAACTCTCACCATGTGGGTTCTGTCCATGAGCCAGATGGCAACCCATCTTGTGACGTAGGGGTTTATGTTCAGTCTGGTGAGCTTGTCTATAATACCAGAATGGGGAATGGTGTCAAAGGCCATAGCGAGGTCTAGGTAGGCTGTGTGTACCACCTTTCCCTCATCTATAGCCTTGGTAACTGTCTCAAAGAAGTCCACCAAGTTTAGGAGGCATGATCTGCCCTTAACAAAGCCAAACCAGGTAGGGTCCAGTGTTTGGAGGTTCCCAATGTCTCTGTTAATGAGTTCCATGATGATGCACTCCATAGCCTTGCAGACCAAGCTAGTTAGGCTTATAGGGTGATAGTTCCCTGGGTCTGTTGTGGCTCCACCTTTGGGGAGCGGAATAACCGTTGCTGTGCACCACTCTATGGGTATGTAGCCTGTGGAGAGGCTAAGTTTGAACAGTGTGTTTAAATGAGGGGTTAGTTTGTCTTTGAGCTCATGTAGGACGCAGCCTGGGACACCATCCGGTCCCATTGATGCTGTGTTTTTGGCTTTGGAGAAGGCTATTTTAACCTGAGTGTCTGTGATGTCAGGGACTCTACATTCTTCTGGTATGTTTATGGGCCCTTTTGGGGGTGAGAGGGGGTGAAGTTTGCATTGAACCTGTCTGACAGAATGTTGACGATATCAGTCAGTTCAGTGTATTTTGTGACATTCTGCACTAACTCAGAGCAGATCTGAGCATTGCCACTTACATTCTTGACATAGCTAAAGAATGCCTTGTGGTTATCTTTGCAGTCCTTGACAATTTTTCTTTCAAAGCTCGCCTTGGATGATGTTATGAGGGATCGTAGTTTCTTGAAAATCCAGCTTTACTCATGGGTTGAGTTCCACTTTTTTATACCTTCTTTTTCCCTGTCCCCTGTGCCACTAATATGCCCCTCCCTTATTTTTTTTTAGACTTATCTATCTGCTGTTACTCTTTCCTCCTCTAGTTGTTTTCCTCATACAGTACGTTCTGTTAATCTGCGTTTACGCTTTCCTTCTCTAGTTCTTTTCCCCATACATTACAATTTGTAAATCTGCTGTTACTTTATCCTTCTCTAGTGGTTTTCCTCATACATTACGTTCTGTTAATCTGCTGTTACTCTTGCCTTCTCTAGTTCTTTTCCCCATACATTATGTTCTGATAATCTGCTGTTACTCTTTACTTCTTTAGTTTCCCTATACATTATCTTCTGTTAGTCTGATGTTACTCTTTCCTTTTCTAGTTGTTTTCCCCATACATTACATTCTGTTAATCTGCTGTTACTCTTTCCTTCTTTAGTTTTCCCCATACATTTTGTTTTGTTAGTCTGCTGTTACTCTTTCCTTCTCTAGTTGTTTTTCCCATACATTACGTTCTGTTACTCTGCTGTTACTCTTTCCTTCTCTAGCTGTTTTCCCCATATATTACATTTTGTAAATCTGCTGTTACTTTATCCTTCTGTAGTTGTTTTCCTCATACATTACGTTCTGTTAATCTGATGTTACTCTTTCCTTCTCTAGTTGTTTTCCCTATACATTATGTTCTGTTACTCCGCTGTTGCTCTTTCCTTCTTTAGTTATTTTCCACAAACATTACATTCTATTAACCATCTCCACCTCTATATCCTCTATACTACTACCCATTCATCCTCTCTGTCCTTTCACCAGCATCTGATCTAAACTACTTTGCACATCCAGTTGTCTCTCTCTCCCTAGGAACTAACCCTTATTAACCAAACACTGTATTATCTTCCTCTTCTGATAATACGAAAGTACCAATCTGCAAAGTTATCAAAACTTTATCAGCGTTGGAACATTGCGCAAATACTCTGCATTTGCTTGCGTGTTCAGGGTGGTTACCTGCTTTCCAAAGTTTCTGAAAATATTTAAACTTTCCAACAATGTGTAAAGACTTCAGCATTTGTACCTTATTAATATGTTTGTTTCGCTCCAGGCCACCACTGAAAATGGCATGCAATCCCAGTCAGACTTTCTTAGTAAACAAAAGCAAAATAACAAAAAAGGAACAAGATGGAGCCAGCACAACTTTACTATAATTTATTTAAGTAATGCACCTGTCCATTTTTTGTCTATTTTTTATATTTGTTTTATAACACATTGTTAAATGGTATGAAGAATAAACACCCTGCACATCATATGCTACCATTGCCATCCTATATCTGATTAATGAAACACATAAATTGCCCACTATGTGAATGCAGGCTGTCCTGTATGTAGCAGCTGTGTATTGGATGTGTGATGGACTCATGTCAGAACCATGAAAATATTTTCAATAACTGTTCTTTCAAAAGGTAAAAAACAAATGTTGTGGGAGCAAACTCCACACACATTCCCTAAGCAGAGGGCTGTGTTCCTGCATCTTCCACATAAAAATAATCAACTCTAAGGTCACTGCACCACAGGGAAAGGGATATATGTTTCCTCAGTTTAATACTACCTTCTGAAAACTGAAGTCCATGAATCTTTTGACAAAAAAGGCAGTCACAAAAACTGACTTTATGATGATGACATGTTTCTATGTTTGAGATGTCTAAAGGCAGTCACTGAGTCATACAATGGATATATACAGCTTAATTTTTTTCACAAACCCAGCAGCGATGTGTAATAGTGAGATAAGATTTACTCTTCTGTACCATTCACAAGTGAGTTAGGGTGGGAGACACCACACTGTAGTTAGGTCACATAGTAAATAAACACTACACGCACGGGCGCGCACATGCACAAACACACACACACATATAAATCTGTATGCCTGCAACAAACATTACATATAGACTATGCATTAATGAAATGGTACCTTCTAGCAACATAGTGTGGCTATCCCTACCAAAGACATATTAAACCGTCATTTTATTTAAAGTGCCTATTCATTTATTAACTTTTGCGGTGGTAGTTCTGCGGTAGCATTGTCACCTCACAGTAAGCCGTTGTCCTGTTCGATTCTCAGCTAAAGCATCTTCTGTGTGGAGACATGCATGAATGGGCGTACCTTCATTGAAGGTTGTGCATAAGGGCTGGCAACTTGGCATGTAAAAATCTACTGCCAATCATTAGCGAACCAGAGTTCCACTATGGCGACCCCTAACCGGGAAAAGCTGAAAGATACAACATTCATTTATTAACCTTTGTTAACAGGTGCATGAAGTGGTTTCAATCACAACCTGGTGTAAGACCTAATAAATTATGCAATGGATTGTCAAGTCATCCTCTCAGCAAACAGATATGCCACCAAGACAACAGTTCACACATAAGCAAAATTAATAATGTTGAATGAGCTGGCATGAGGTGAATAACATAAAGGATTATGAACAAATATCTGAACAGCCAATTTATTATATGTTTGTGACATAGATGCCAAGAAATTCACCTCTGTAGCAAATCTCAAGAGGTGAATCTTGGCACCCATGTTAAAAACAGAAAATACAGATTATGGTTGGTGAGACCAAGGTATAATTCTTTGTAGTAACATGGAGCTTTATCTGCTACATGTACTACTATTTACAGAAAAAAATGTAGGAAGATAAATAACCCAACATTTTTAACTACAATATCAAACATTTTATGCCCTACCAAGTTACTTTCCTCACTTCCATATCTTTGAATTTCTAGTCACTAATCACAAGATCTATTATCTCTTTGATAAATCCAATTACATATCTCTTCAAATGGTCAGTGTTCATCATCTACAAAATTCATAAGCATTTTTTTATTCTGTAATCATTGCTTTTATTTCATAAGAATGCAATCTAATTAACAAATGTATGTGTAATTTTTAATGTATATTACTTAATGGCTGTTCATGCAGTTACTGAATGTCTGTTTATAATACATTGGCCCCTGGATTCAGCAAGCCCTGCATGGTGTGCAGGACTAGTGCAGGAGCTCCAGCAGGCAATATGTCTGCTGTGCGATCCAGGAACAACCTGTAGGGACGTGCAGGAGCGCTCCTGCACTAGTCCTGCACGGACTCAGCCCCTGTATGTAAATTACCTCATTTGCAGGAGAAAGCCATGCAAATGAGATGAAGTTGCGATCCAGGAAGCTGGAAACTGGCTGTGCAGGACTACTGTAATCTGCAGAAATGTACACCGCCAGTAACAGAATACATTTCTACAAACTACAAAACGGAGCCATGATAGCTCCAAATAAAGGGTGGATATTATGTAGAAAGCATGCCAATGGCCAAGTATAAGGACAATGGTATGGAAAACAGTTGCAAAAATAAAAAAAACTCAACTTTTATTTTTTTTTAGCTGATCTCGACTGTTTAAGCGAAGGGCAGTGGTGGTCAAACTGGATCGGGTGAAAAATAGGAACAAATACTTAAAATTAGCATTCTAACCAAAATCACTATTTTGCCATTATACTCAATGGCAGGCAGAAGACAACATGGCCAGTGAATAGTGATTGCTAAGGGTGGAGGCTCAGTGTGGGACCTGTAACTATGCGTCAGCAGGAAATCCTACGTAAATTAGGGGAATGATACTGAATCCCAGATGTCCTCTGCATGCTAGTCAGCACCCAACAGTGTAAGAGCAGGAATAGCTTGGTGCAAGCCTAGGGGTTAGCTGACATCATGGGGGGGGGGGGTGTCAGGCATACTGTAAGTGGATTGGAGCCCTGTGGCTCGGGTTTGCCCTTAGCTTAGCACAGCTAAGCAAGGGGGTGTGTCTGAGGCTGCCTAGCACTCTTTATATTGCCTAAGCAGGTGTGGGTTTTAAAAGAAAAAAAAAGTAAACCAGGAAATAGCAGGACTGTGCACATTTGAGCACTGTGTTTGTGCGGCGCACCCCCAGGCTTAAACAGGAAGGCAATGGGAAGGGAAAACAGCAGTAGGAAGGTAATCAAGGAGAACTAGCATATCTGGCAGGTGAAATGTATCAGAATCAGCCAATTACACAGGCAGCAGACCAGCCCAGCCCAAAGCACAACTATAAACTATGCAAACACATTTCCCTCTGTTTTTTCCCACATACTCTACCCCACCAGTGTATGCAAGCGGGGAACTTTTAACAAACAAAAACAACAAAATGATAGGGGCTGCAGCAGTTATAAGACATCAACATGTGGAAGAGGCTGAGAGTGATGAGGTTGAGAATGCTGTCAACCAACCCACAGTGAGGAGATGGAGAAGGGTGTACAGACACAGGGTAACCTACCAGGGGCTACATGAGCTGGAGATAGTGGAGTACTATAGGGTAGACAGGGACCTCCTACAGCAAATTGTTGAGCTGTGCCAGCAATGCCTGACACACAGAACTAACAGAGGGGAACCCATCCCAGTGGATACCAAGGTATGTGTAGGCCTAGAAATACTAGCCACAGGTACCTCCCAAAGCCCAGATGGGGATATCATGGGGATCTCATAGGTATCAGCATCCAGAGTATTCCACCAGTTCCTGGATCCCATGTCAGCACATGTGAGTGAGCATGTATATTTCCTCAACACCCGTGAGGTGTTGGCAAGCAATATGTGTCTCTTCCACCAAATAGCAGAATAACCTGAGGTGGTGGTTGCTATAGACTGCATGCACATATGCATCAAAGCACCACCCAGTGAGCGGAGTAGGGTCTACATCAACCGCAAGGGCTTCCCCTCCATCAATTGCCAGGTCGTGTGCAATACCCAGGGCATTATAATGAATGTGTGTTCTGGCTGCCCTGGAAGCTATCACGAGTCCCACATCTGGCATTTGATGCAGCTGTACCAGAGATTTGCCAATGGGGACATCCCTTACAGTCACCTAGTGGGGGATGCTGGTTACGCACTGGAGCCGTGGCTGATGACACCCATCAGAAATGCACACACACCTGGACAAGAATGCCATAATGAGGCACATGCACAGACCAGAATCATAATAGAGTGTGTGTTTGGGATGCTCAAGTCATGGTTCTGGTGCCTGGACACAACCGGTGGAGCCTTGCAGTACTCACCAGCTACATGTACCCAAATTGTTATCATATGTGTCTTGCTACACAATATGATCCTGCGGAAACAGCTGCAGCAGGAAAAGCACGGGGCAGGGCCACACAGCTCCCCACCAGTGCCAAGGCCTGCACAGGCACAGAGTGACTCAGAGGAGGAACAATCTGAGCCTGCTCCAGTAGGCAGATGGAGGCGTGTCCAATATGCCATGGCCTTGGCAAAGAGGCAACGCATAGCACATACACTGACACAGTAGGGACCCAGAAAATGACACCTCTCTCTGACTCGCACATACAGTAAAAGGGATACCAAAGATGACACTACCTGTGCTCAACCATGTATAGGGAGTGTACTATGTGCATCTGATATAGGTAGCCTCCAGTACCATCCTCAGTACTGGCGCACCCACAAGGTACATCACTCTCCTTACCATTTGCTGATTGGAGTAGTATGTGTTGTTATTTGTATCTATGGTATGGATGTGAACATGCAAGGGAATCGGGTGGCTGAATGGGATGCCAGCAGACTGACACCTACAGTGGCAGCATGAGATCTGTTACAAATACTGGTGTCACCATAGTAGCCATTACTACACATGGTGACAAAACCCACTGCAGGAAATGAGCTGGGCCACATGTGTGTCCATATGACACACGCATGCCAGTCAGGTAGGTTCACATACCCAACAACAGTCTCAGCCAGCAGGACAGGTGTAGACAAACACAAACAAAGGCTATGCCCAGGCCTCTGAATGATGCTTATGGGTAACCTCCCCCCTCCAGACCTACACAGACAGACTACATCAAGGCAGGCAGTTAGTTCTGAAGGGTAGGAAGTCAGAAACTGATATGTAGGTCAATCAAACCTAAGACCTGTAGTACACTGCTATGCCTCTAGTCAGCATGATAGGTTAGAATACAGAATGAAAGGGAGTACCTGACATACCAGTATAGACATAGCAAATGTGTATAAGTGTCAGGTGTGCCCCCAGTCCTATGTAGAAATGTAGAAACAGTCAGGTGTGCCCCCCCAAATCCTGTGTAGAAATATAGAAATAGTCAAGTGTGCCCCCCCCACTCCTGTGTAGAAATGTAGTAACAGTCAAGAGTGCTCCCCTCCCCGAATCCTGTGTAGAAATGTAGAAACAGTCAGATGTGCCCCCCAACCCTACTTAGACATGTAGTAACAGTCAGGTGTGCCCCCCCAACCTTATATAGACATGTAGTACCGGTCTGGTGTGCCCCCCCAATTCAATGTACACACGTTGTAACAGTCAGGTGTGCCCCCCAATCCAATGTAGAAATAAGTTATCAGTCAGGTGTGCCCCCCTTCTGTGTAGCAATGTAGAAACAGTCAGGTGTGCCCCCCCATATCCTATGTAGACATGTAGTAACATGTATGTGTAGGCATAATACCAGTGGAGCAAAGATGCCCAGAGGTGGCCAAGGTAGCAGAATAGATTGTAGCATTTGTACAATATGCAGGTATGGTGTGTGTTTCATATTTTGTGAGAGTGGTTTGTATGTATGCATATTGAGATATGACCTGGTGGCCATTGCCCACTACTGCTTATGACAGGGCCAAATCCTCACAACTGCAGTGCCAAAGAGAATTCCCACCAGTATAACACATGCTAGCAGTAAGCCATTGTAAATGTATGGTGGTAATATGTGTCACCATCTGAAAGACTAAAATGGCATGGCTGTTGGGTTAGATATACAAGCAGTGCACAGGGGAAAGTACCCCAGACATACAGTATATTATGTGTAACTGTGAAATGGACACACCCTTGGAATTGTACATACAGGCATGCATCACATTATCTGGGCCTGTAGTAGGGAATACCGGTGTCATCTGCCCGAACACTTGCAGATCACAAAGGTGGTAGGACTGATGTATTGGGAAAGAGCTGATGTACCTGCACATGCCAACATAACTGGAATGCCCTATGCATATCTGTGTATCAGATTCAAGCAGTGTCCATAGCACACATGCACCCATCTCACCCAAACACCTCCCACAGGTACCTGTCAGGTCGTATCCCTGCTGTTGGGAATGGGTATAATATGACCCCCACCTGTATATGGCAATAGTGAAAGAATTAAGCATGCAGTGCAGGTGTCCCATGCAGGTGTGCCCCTAGCTGTAGTTAGCACCCTGTCAGCATCCACACCACCTGATCAATACTGATAGAAAGTATTGGCATGCACGCCTAGCACACCTACCCTGTCACCCCAGGGGAATATGTTGTATGGCAGTCTGGGACTGTAGGACTGACAGAATGCAACGGCCTGCCACAGCTGGCCTGCATCACCACCAAATGGCCTACAGGCCTCTGCCAAAGGCCTGTGTCTCACATGCACTGCCAATGCATGTTATGTCATGGACACCCAAATAACAACATAACACACTTGACATAAGCCATATGCAAGGCCATGTGGACAAACCACAGTAACATGCCCACCATGTCCCACTGTATGAACTGTGGACCAATACCAAAACACAGCTGTGATGAGGTGATAATGTTAGGGAAAGTATCAGGGAATGTATGCATAATGTATGGAAGAGGATAGAATAATGGGAGGGGGGTGGGAGCATGGGCAGCATGGAATGTGCAAGGTCTGACACACAGCTGTGTGCACACACACTATCCCTGGCTGCAAACACATAAATGGGTGGCTCAAAACCTGCCCATACACCACAATAGGGGTAATGTCCTGACACTTGGCCGCTGACTCTGGGTAACCTGTGTGAATCTGTACAGCTGTGAGGTATTGCCAAAGCAAGATAAGGCCATACTGTCATGTCGATGGCTGTACAAGTATGGGATCCTCTGCCAGCACTGTACCAAGGTGCTGAACTGGATACACAGACCCTGCAGCAAGTGTCTGCAGCTCCCCTCCAGAATGGCATAACTTACCATGAATATATAGGCATCTGCCCACAATACCAGACACAGCTGCATTCACCCTTGTTCCCCAGGACATCACTGTGAGCAAGAATGTCCACTTGACAGTACTTGAGGACATAAAACATCACAGTGTATAACAGTACACATGTCTAAATATCTCTGCTAACACCAGTACCATGTAGCAGAATCAGCATAGACACATTCACCTACAGTACACACTATTCCTTGCACAGTTTATTCCCATATTGCCAAATGATCTATGGATACCATAGAGAAACAGTTTGCTACCTGTAAGTGTACAACACAAAGATCTGCACTGGAGTACAAACTTCCTGCAATGGATCCACACATTCAATACAGAAGGGCATACTGGGCATGCTCACACACAGAGAAATGAAGGCAATGTCAGACAACAGCATACTGAAAGGTCATACTGGGCATGCTTACACACTTAAACAAATGAAGCCCATGTCTGCAAACAACAGTGGACCATACATATCTGACAGTTGCAGATGTTAGTGCATACACTCCTCAGTATGCACCAGTCATGCTTTGCACACACATTGGATAGAAATACAGACATATATCCAAGGACAACACACTATAATAAACCAAAAGTAGACATACATAGATGTGTGGAAGAGTGTGACTGTGACAAAGAGCCATCCATCATGAGGTCTGTCCCACCCAGTACACAGCCAAATGGCTACAACCACATGGTGTAAATGTCACTCACGGTAGAAATTAGCCACTGGTATCCATCAGCATTACAGACTATGTGGTGCAAGTGCTAGCTGTGCAACATGACTGTACAAGGCAGTAGTCATCTAGGAGCTCTACACATGTACCTGCGTAATATAACCCTGCATGTGCCTGCATGTAGTGTGTCAACCTCTAGATGAATGGGTTATGGCCCATGCCCACACACTGCCCTCATCATAGCCCTACTATGACAAGCCTGCTGATGTCATCCACTTTGAAATACATCTTTGGGAATGGAATATCCCAGTAATCTCTGTGGCATGTCCTAAAACTGCGTAATGCTGTAGTGTGATAAACTAGTTAGGTAGGAGTTCTAATCTCAGACATGGCAACTGTGTGTGTGTGTGTGTGTGTGTGTGTGTGTGTGTGTGTGTGTGTGCTTATGTCTGTGCATGGAGCAATGCTTTTTAGGCTATTCACACTCACTATAATTCAAATGTCCTACTTTGGCAAGGCTGCTGATGTCATTCACTGTGAAATACACCTTTGGGAAAGGCATAGCCCAGTAATCTCTGTGGCGTGTCCTATAACTGTGTAATGCTGTAGTGTGGAAAACTAGTTAGGTAGGAGTTGTAATCCCAGACATAGCAAGTGTGTGTGTGTGTGTGTGTGTGTGTGTGTGTGTGTGTGTGTGTGTGTGTGTGTGTGTGTGTGTGTGTGAGAGAGTGTGTGTGTGTCTGTAGGGAGCAATGCTTTTTAGGCTAGTCACACTCACTGCAATTCAAATGTCCTACTTTGGCAAGGTTGCTGATGTCATTCACTGTGAAATACACCTTTGGAAAAAATGTAGCCCAGTAATCTCTGTGGCATGTCCTATAACTGTGTAATGCTGTAGTATGATTAACTTGTTAGGTAGGAGTTCTAATCCCAGACATGGCAACTGTGTGTGTGTGTGTGTGTGTGTGTGTGTGTGTGTGTGTGTGTGTGTGTGTGTGTGTGTGTGTGTGTGTGTGTGTGTGTGTGTGTGTGTGTGTGTGTCTCTGTCTGTGTAGGGAGCAATGCTTTTTAGGCTAGTCACACTGACTACAATTCAAATGTCCTACTTTGGCATGGCTGCTGATGTCATTCACTGTGAAATACACCTTTGGGAAAGGTGTAGCCTAGTAATCTCTGTGGTGCATGCTATAACTGCGTGATGCTGTAGTGTGTTAAACTAGATAGGTAGGAGGTCTAATCCCAGACATAGCAACTGTGTGTGTGTGTGTGTGTGTGTGTGTGTGTGTGTGTGTGTGTGTGCGTGTGTGTGTGTGTGTATCTCTGTGTAGGGAGCAATGCTTTTAAGGCTAGTTACACTCACTACATTTCAAAAGTCCTACTTTGGCAAGGCTGCTGATGTCATTCACTGTGAAATACACCTTTGGGAAAGGTGTAGCCCAGTAATCTCTGTGGTGCGTCCTATAACAGTGCAATGCTGTAGTGTGATGAAGTACCCATGGCAAGTGTGGATGTTTGCATGTGTTTTTCTATGTCTGTGTAGGTAGCAATGCTTTTAGGCTAGTCACACTCACTACAGATCAAATGCTCCACGTTGGCAAGGCTGTTGATGTCATTCACTGTGAAATACACCTTTGGGAAAGGTGTAGACCAGTAATCTCCATGGAGTGTCCTATAACAGCATAATGCTGTAGTGTGAAATAGTACTCTGATAGGGGGTTCTATTCCCACACATGGCAAGTGTGGATATTTGTGTGTGTTTGTCTATGTCTGTGTAGGGAGCAATGCTTTTTAGGCTAGTCACACTCACTACAATTCAAATACCCTAATTTGGCAAGCCTGCTGATGTCATTTACTGTGAGATACACCTTTGGGGAAAGAGTACTCCACTAAACTCTCTGGCACATCCTATAACTGTGTAGTGCTGTAGTGTAAAAAACTAGTTAGGTAGGAGTTTTAATCCCAGGCACGGCAGGTGTGTGTGTCTGTGTTTGTCATTTGTATCCTGTGTGAAGGTGGCTATGAGTGTGTAACAACTAGACTCGTTGTGGAGTGGTTTTGCAAATTTCTTATATGGTGGCCCTATTATATGTCACAATGTCCACCTTACAAGGATAACAGATGTGAAATAGCCACGAGGCTGGGGTGCCAATCCATACCCCTACATGTGACATCAAGGCCTGATGAACAAAGTTAGCAATCCTTGCATTACCCAGAGAATGCTCTCAACCCATGTCTCATACACAAACACACTTGCCTAGGCAACATATGTTGGTAGTACCCTGCATATTGCCCACAGATAGTAACCATGGTGTGATTGCAGTGGATTACAGAGGACATGGCACCCTGTCCATCAGTACAATATGCACATACATGCAGACAGTGCACCTTCAATATGTTCCCCACTGGACACCTGCAACACCTATGGTGCCATCAAATGTGACCCACAAAGGACATACCATGCCTTAAACACTTGCTCTCTACGGACAGATGCCACTGACTCCAGGGAATACCTGTATCATGCTATCAAGGTAGATTCAGGGTCAACCTGCTGTCCATTACCAGTTCCTGCCACATGAGGCCAGGACTGGCACATCTGATGATAACAATCTGTGTACATAACATAGGCCAGACACTCCAGGTACAGTTCCACATGTCATGTACATGCATGTGGGATGTGTGCACATCCCAGACACCATCAATGTCATGGACAAAAGAACACATACATGACAATCAATGCACAGCAATGGCCACACACAATAGTTATCCAGGTGACTGGATGGTGAATACAATACCCACCTGTGTGGGCCAATCCAGACACTACACCCCTGAGCCACACTGCAGACCATTGTCATGTGGCCTGATGCCAAGGTATACCCATCACCTAGCCTTGTATAGCCTTTTGGCACAGTCAACCACTACACACCCAAGAAGCAATGCAACCATGCATGCCAGTACTGGCACCCTGTATCTGTATGTGTGATGTATGATGCTTTTGACCACATTCACGCTTGCTACAACTCCCACTGACATACTGAAGCATGCTGTCTGATGTCAGACACCTCCACGTACCCTTTGCCCATATAACCTCCGGATAACCCCCCTGGTGCATATGATACCTGCACAGTACTGTATTGTGGCAAACTAACTAGTGAGGAGGTATATTCCTGACCCTGCCAAGTGTGTCAATGTGTGTGGGTCCCTGAGAGAGTGTGGCTGTGTTGACGCTGACACCTGTTCATGCAGACAGGTGCATGTACTACACCTAGCATATTGCTACCATATCACTGTTGCAGATGTCACTCACCATCACATATATGTTTGGAGAGCTCCTCAACATGTAAGATATGTGGTGCATCCAATAAATGCATAGACATGTGATAGCAATACATAGTCAGTCAGGGGTTTGATACCCTGTACTGGTAGGTGTGTGACACAAACATGCTTAGGTTTTAACAACATACACTGTGTGGAAACAGGCCAACACACAGTAGGGGGATGTGCCTGACATGACTACAGAATGTAAGTGTTGGTATTCTGCATTTGGAGTAATGTTGGTTTAACAGGGTGTGTGTGCATATGGCTGGTCTACATGTTTTAATACCTGTCATGACAGTGCTATGTTTCTGAGGAAACCCCCATCTGTAGGGTCATCTGCAGACTGGGCAGTGTGTGGTGCCTTTTTTTTTCTTGTGTTACTCACAGAGCACCTATCTGTGGACTGCAGAAGCATAGTGTGAGGATTGCAGTCAGTACACTGTAACAGACATGAGAGTTACTGACTTCATATCCCTCATAGGACATATGTCACAACAAACCCTGTTACAACAGTAAATGTATGAGGTTATCGCAGCAACATGTTAATACTCACCCTGTGTTTGTGCCTCCAGCCACAACTCTGTCAAACTGTGTACATATGTCATGCAGTAAGAGGTGCATATGTTTTGTACGCCATAGTTTATTGACATCATATCTGATAACAAGCCAGTGAGATATCAGACTGCGACATATGTTATGTATAGAAGGGGTTATCTTTGAGGACATAACCTGGGCATTCTGTGGTTGAGTGTACAGTACTGTGGTCTGTGTACTTATGGTGATTGTCGACAGTGTGTGTATTGTGAATATGTACCTTGGCCTGTGTACAGACTGTGGTAGATGTCATTGTTCTTGGTCCTGTTCTATTTGATGTTACATGCTGCTCCACTGTATGTTACCCTATCAGCTTACATGTTTGTAGGGCCAAACATACACAAGTCCCATACCATAGACAGGCATTGGACAGCACTGCGTAGTGGCCCAGTATATGTAGGGTTAGTGTGTGAGTGGCACATATGAGGATGGTGTTGATCAGATAGTCCATATACTGTAATATTACACTAGCTACCATATGTGGCTGTGGCTGTGTTCACATTGGTTGTAGTAATGCACTCTCACACAGGTGTCTGTTACTCTGTGCTGTGACATGCCTGTAGAGTCTGCTATATATGCAGGTACAGGTGTAATCCCCCATAGGAAATGTAGGCCAGTGTTGTGGCAGTATGCCTGTAGCCTGCACAGTGCTTTGTTACATGCCTAGCAGCTTAGTGTTCTTACCCAGTGTGATGTTATGTCCAGATACTTGCCAGATGTACTGCTGACAGGCCACCATAACAGTCATGTATGTCAGACAAAGCAGTGGGATGCTACACAGATACTAGTGGGTAGTGTGTGGCCATGGCACCTCTGTACCAGTGGTTATTGTGTGTCAGGACAGACGGGTGTGTGAATGCATAACCTATGGGGGCAAATGTATAATAGTATTTACGTGATATACCCATCTACATGGCTGTTAACATCCACATTGTCAGGCTTGGTCCACAGATCTTAAGGGGTTCTGTGTATACCTCTGGACTGACCAGAGTGTGTCAGACTGTCCACATTTATTGGCCATATCTCTGCTGTAGTCCACAGGATCATTACTGTACTAGCAGTGATACTGTACTATGATGTCCTTAGGATGTCTGTCAGTAGCCAATAGCACACATGTTAAAAGCAGACGTGACCTCCCACACACAACATGTCTATGAAGACAACCTCCATCACAGTAGCAATAGTTTGCATATATACCTATACTACATACCTGACATCCCCTTGCACTAAGAGATTGGGATGATTGGGGCTGAGGTAGAGCTCAACTCCATGTTCAGGACATATGGTGGACATATATGTATATATATTTATCCATATATCTATATAGATATATACACATATACATATCAACATACATAGATGGATATGTAGATGTACACACACACACACACACACACACACACACACACATATATATATATATATATATATATATATATACACACAGACACACACACACATATAAACACTCAGATATATACATATACACAGCAATATATGTCTACACATATACAGTTAGACATACATATGCACATATACTTATGGATATCTACATATATATTGACAGTAATAGGTATATTAGAATAGATATGTATGCACATATAGTTATAGATATCTACATATATATCTACATAAATAGGCATATCTGTGTACATAGGATGTGCATACATATATAGCTATATATATGCGAGGAGATGTGCGCATGGCCATACATATGTTGCACTATACAGATGTGTATACAGACATAAGCATGAATATACATGTGTATGTACATGTAGACATATATCAACCTATTATATGTATATATCCATATTACTGTCATGTGTAAACCTCACGGTTGTGTAAACCCTCCCAGATGTATCTCACTGTATGTATCTGTATGTATTTGCTATGTGTACATTATGGTAAATCGACATATGTGATGCAACAGTCATATTAATAACAAGTACTACACAATTGTGGAAGTAAAGGCAATTGTTCAATACTAATCAATATGTGAATTGACAGATATATTGGAAAACAGCAGCTGTCTTCACAGTGGTCATGGCATAGTGGTTAAGTGCTGTGACTATAATCTACAGGGTCCTGGGTTCAAGACCTGTAAAGGCTGTTAATTTTGTTGATGGGCAGAACAAGGGCTGTCAGATACAGAGTGGTTAAGGCAGTTTTGAGCAGCTTTAAGTGCGTTTGCACTGGTTTGAGTGAAGCTAAGTTGAGCTAAGCTATGGGTAAACATATGGACGCTTACACAGTGCGCAAATTAGCTTAGCTGTTATACTGGAGCAATGTTGATACCTGCTAAGCATGACTTAGCCCTGGTAACCAGTTCACACCACCCAGTCTGATAACATAGCAGGGTAATGACATCTGTATTAAGTGTATGTAATGCCATGTACAACACATGCACCTATGTGCTATCATTACAGTAGCAAGGGGTGTGAGTGTCATGTGTGGGACACAGACATATATGAGTCCTGTACAGCACTGTTATCCATGTGAATGTGTTACATACAGGGGTAGTAGCCCAGGGTACGTGCTGTCACACTGGTATGTAGTGTATCATGGCAGTACTACTGTTGACAGTGCTTACCCTAGCAAGAGTAGAGTGCTAAATGTAGTACTGACCACAGGCACACCTGCAGGCATAGCTGGACTCTCAGGCCTCCCTGTTGTATCCCTGGTGTGTGAGCTGTGTCACAGTATATAACCCCTACTGAGTAATGATCCGACATGTGGAATGTAACTGTAGATTACCATCTGTACAGCACATTAGTGAGTGCTTCTGACATGTAGTTATGGCATACATATTGTTGTCAAACATCTGTCTGTCAACACATTCATCCTACTGCATAGCTACCTGCCAAGCTGATGACTTTCAGTACCTGTACAGATGTGCAGATGGCAGGTATCCAGCTGGGATATGTACAGGCAACGTAAGTTGATTGACACTGACATGACTGCCCAGCTGTGTAAGAACTGGCACATATAGGAGATAACACCCTGTACATACTACAGACCATGGGTACCTCCACTACAACACAGTCAACAGACCATGCTTGGGTACAGGTCTCCATCACAGACACTAACCATGTGTTGTAATCCATGTTGCATACATATCAACTTGATCACCTCAGTGGCTATGTGCAGGAGGCACCTGGAGGATTGGCTAATGCATGTCACTCTCACTCTGGGGGTCACCACTTTAGTGTCTGTTGATAGATCACCTGCTGCCACATGGCAGGTGGCAGGATACCACTGTACACACAACCCCTACACAACCCATCTCTCCTTGGACAATAGCTAGGTTTACAGCTATGACCACCAGCAGTGATGCACCCCAGTACTGACACATGTGTACGTGCGCATGACTGAGTATAGCAGTGTCTGTGTGTTAGTACACCTGTACTTGGGAATTCCATGAGGGCCTTCAAAACCACCACAACACCCATTGCCATAGTCAGTTGGGGCTGCTGCTGTATGGGACATTACATGTACCCTGTTAAGCTCCTCTCCATATCGGCTACACGAGCCTTGCAGTACCAGCACAACAGTGTTGTACAAATGGGTTGATAGGCATGGGATACCCATTGTGTTCTGGCAAGTGTGTGTATGTGTGCATGTCTGTATATCTGTAGGGTACAGCATTCCGAGGCCACATACTCCTATTACAATACCCATTGCCACACAGTAGTACAGATAGTGTTGTTGCTGCCCATAGTTGAGGCATGACAGTGCAACATCCTACTATGTGTGTGGCATGTACATTAGATGCATATCCCTGTAGTACCACTGTTGGGATATACAATGGGTTGTATCGCAGTCATGGCCAATGTGTGACGGTGGGTATGTCAGAGTGTCATCATGGGTTTCAGGGAGTACAATATCCACTGGGGGATGTGGGTGCTGTGTACACTGTCATTACACCAAGGTACACCCGGTATATGTCCCATGTACCACATTATGGTTACCACTTTCACCATCAACCATACAGGTAACTGATACCTGTAACACATTGGACACATGGTCAAGTTAGTTAGCAGTGATAGGCCCAGGTCTCTTAGATATGTGTCTGCCTGTTATGTGTTTGTTACTGTGTATATGAAGGTATGTCACACTATGTATTGTCCATATACACCCATTACATCCCCCATTAGCATTCTGTACATGTCTGGGGATGTTCTGAATGTAACATGTAACCTGGAACACACCTCACCCTAAACACTGTGTGGTGTGTGTAATGAAAGCCATGCACTTCAGTATCACTACATACCTAGGTAGGGGTCTAGTCCCAGTGCTGCCAAGTAAGAGTGTGCGTGTATGTGGATGGGTCTACATCAGGTTGCAAATTATACACATCCCAGCAGGTCACCTGTCCATGTGGCACAGGCAATAACTGTTATACAAACCTGTGACACATGTTCAACTGTACCCCAGATATGTCACAGCCATGGTGTCACCACAGTGTTATACCCCATTGTGGAATATGACTGCAGACCATCCTCGTGCTGACACATGTACACCTACAACACAAATGGATATCATTATAGAGACCACAATCAACCAGTTTTAGCTATAATGCATCATTGCTGGCCAGCTACACTACCTGACATATGTGCATTACACTTTACTCCTTACAACATGTTACACTGCAACACTGTGGTACACTGTAGTACAGTCATTGTGTGCATTAGAACTATATTAGCCTGTCCCTGCATCAATGGTATGGATGACAGGGATGTGGCAGAGGTATCATCATATGCACAGGGTATGTTGTTGGTTTGCCAGAGGCCAAGGGTGGGCCATACATTTGACACCATGTGTGTGGGTGAGGGGTGTACTGAGGTGAACTGGGCATGGTGATGTGGTGTGTGTAGGTATGGGGTTGCCCTAGGTGTGTTTGCATAATGTGTGGGTATGCATGCACACAGTTCTACCATGTGGTTACCCTACACAGGTGTTTATGGACATCTGCAGACCATACCTGGCAGGGTGTGCAGTTCACTGCCTCCGGCCATGGACATGTGGACTGTGCCTGCTAGGGGTTCCATGGGCACATCCAGGTATAGGCCTCGATGTGCTACTCTCACCTGACAATGACAAACGTCCACTGGAACCAGGTCCCTCCTGGGACTGGCCAGGACCACGTGCATATGGCCTGCTGTGGTGTGGACAGCACCTCACTGCAAAGCTGGGGCTGATACTGCCACTACAAGAGCCCCTTGGTGTCCTAGCATGTCCACATTGACTGCCAGCTGTTGGTGTTGCTGGCCTATGTTCACGCGGCCATCACCAAATTCCCACCACACGTTCAAGCATGGATAGATCACGGTCAATGAGTGCCATCATCTCACAGGACCCTCTATCTATGAACTCAGTTAATGCACGGATGGCACCAGCCAGCTCACGGGCATTGTCACTTGCAGATGTGAGAGCAGCCCTCTGCAGCCTCAGGCCCTGTCTGGTGTAACATTCAGTACATGCCTGCACTGCCATGACAGCCTGAAACATGCACTTGCTGGTACCAGCTGTGTTACGTCTGCCAGGGGCATGATGACCAGTGGCCCTACCATGAGCACCCTGGGACATCTGCCTATGTGGTGCCCTGCCAGACATCCGGCTATGCCTGCTGCGACTATACACAGAAGGCATGGTCACCACACTTTCCTGTGCACTGCCACCAAATGCCAGCTGTCCCTTCGCTATGGCCACTGCTGATGGGGTATGTATAGGCACTGAAACTGTGTACTGGGTTGGTGTGGCTAAAAGGGGGATGTCAAATGTTGGTGCTGTTTTGGCCCCTAACAACCCCACCTGTGACTCAACAGTACTATCATCATCTTCGGTGTCTGTATGGACACCAACATCAGATTGCATGCAGGAGGAACCCTGACCCACCTTGCCACCTGTGGGTGAAAACAATAAATACACTTGAAAACCTGTACAACATTGCATAACAGTATACACACACACACACACACACACACACACACACACACACACACACACACACACACACACACACACCACCTTAATACCTACCTGTCCATGACCTTACAGACAGTCCCACATATATTTCCATGTGTTCCCCATCCTGCATCATACTTGGTAACATACACACATTGATACCACTCATTAACATATCAGTCCTCTAAATGCCTCGACAAATGATCACAACACAAGACCTGTTACTACATTACCTGCCTGACCTGTGCATAGTGGTTTTAGATGGCCTCACTGCTGTCATTTGGTGTTCACCCTGTATATGTCCGGACATCATGCGCATGGCCCCTATATGTGTGGGCTACTATGTTCACTCCATAGTATCACGCACTGGAGTGTCATGTGTATGCATTGCTCAGTACATGCCAGATATGCTGTTCAGTCAGCCTATCATGTGACCACTGTAATATATGAATACACTCCCTGGGTGTTGACTAGTACTTCCCCAATGCATCTATAGTGCTGCATACATGGGTTGTCGGTCACCTCCCTGCTGAATGCGACATTAAGGGTATACTTGGTGTCTGCCTTCCCTCTCAATGCCTGTTCCATGCTACAGACCTTATTATACTATCAGATGTCCTGTGATTACATACATGACAAGTATTCCTGGTTGTAATGGAGCTGTCCATGTCCATGTACTGCACGATCCCAAAGGGAGGTACTGCTGTATGAACAGCCCCACAATTATACATGTGCATACATGGCCACCCACACAAACACACACAGATGCACACATGCATCCTACATGCATCAACCTCCCTCCACTTCACCAGAGCGACCCTACAGACAAACTAACTACCCACCTGGATGCACACACACACACACACACACACACACACACACACACACACACACACACACACACACACATACAGGTGAGGTTGCACAATAATAGTACACAAAGTCCTCCTATCACCCATTTGTCAACATGCATAACATATGGTACACAACAGCATGCAGTGCAGCTATAGTCAATCCATGCTAACAGCAGTATACATGTGGGTGATGCATGTGTTGTGTCAATAGGTGAGGCCCCTCCCCCTGTATACCACTTCACCCATGTATACAGTATTGCTGTGCACCTTTTCTGCACCCTGCCATGTACTGTGCACCACACCTCACAGGTGTACAACCCATTGCTGAATGTGTAGTACTGTATCAGTTATGTTAGCTTTAATGCTCACAGCCCCTATGTTTGTCAGCAACACATACCTGGGATGATATATGGTCAGATGTCATTTGTGAATGCCTGATGTCTGATTTACAGCTCTCAACATCAGTGGGCCATGTATGACCAATCCAATACTATTACCCCGACAACCATCAGAGCATACCATGGCTATGGGGGGTGTACACACCCTTATTGATATGACGCACCCATCCTTAATCTGCCATGGGACCAAATCACCACATATCTTAACAGTACATGAGCCCGATATATGACATATGTCCTGTACTTTCACATGCAGTGTCTATGGAATGTATTAGGTGTGCAGATGCTGACTGTGATGCATACACTCTGTGTGGGCATATGTGTGCACAACCTTATCATGACGGTTTGTTGCACCTATTGTTATGTGCACTACAGCAGTCACTACTCCTGGCAGGGGTATACTAGTGTGGGCCATCTGCATTTGCCAGTGAATGTTCAGTCTGCCCTACACATATCCCCCTAATGTACATGATTGCAAGGTCTACTCATGTGCACATCCCTTGGTGTACACACACTGCTGTCACTATTGCTGTGGGGGGTAGGGTTTCATCTGCCACAGTTCTTGAACCTGACTATGTGCAGATACAGTCAATCTTAGCATCCTTAGAATCCCTGCTGCAGTGCACTGGTGTGTCATGCTGACACCCCCACCTTTAGCCTTTTTGCAGATGCTTGACAAGTAAGGCCCACACGTGTGTCACTTTGCAGTGTCACATACAGTAAACACCACATGTTACAGCCTAGTCCCAGCTGATAATGTGGACCACAGTAATACCTTATGCCATAGTGTAATTCTGCAACAGTTGCCATTGTCCTACAGGTATATATACTGGTGTTGCACTGTATATGGGTGTTGTTCCAAACATGTCCCTACTGTGGGCTATGTCTCCCACCATTATATTACTCTCTGTGGACACATTCTGCAATGACAGGAATGTTATCTTGCAGGTGTCTGACATACTCTTCCAATACCCCATCATGGTCACAACTGTGATGCCGTGCATTTAACAGCAACAATATGTGCACATGTACAGCATACATTCTGGGTAGGTGTGTTAGATGTGTGCATGGAATATAGCATAGCCATTACATGTCTGGTGTATTGGCAAGCATCTACATAAACCATACTCACCAGCTACAGGCTGCTGCCTTGGTGGTATACCGGAGGGACTACCATAAGAGGGTGAGAGATGCAAAGTCAGTGGCCACACCTGTGGCATTGCTACAGGGTGGCTTCAGCATTACAATACATCAACAATACATGTCAACAATACTACCACATATGCACATCTGTTTATCACTACTATACAGCAACAAACTATATCTATGAGATGTCAGATATGCATGATTTACCTGTACAGATGCAAATGTGTATGCAACAATGGTCTACTGATGTGCCCTGTAGACTTAACTGCATGCTCCTTGGCCATTGTGTGGGTGGCACCCACCTCCACAAAGGTGTTTGGTGATTGATGGGCGTGCAGACGGGCAGATGCCACGAGGCTGGCTAGGAGCTCCTCCACACTTGTCAGGGGGGGTGGATGGCATGCCCCCCTCTTGGTGAGGTGATCTGCCCTGGGCTGCAGCAGCACATCAACGGGCATTGCGAAGCAGGTCAGAACAATGATGCCGGACCTGCTCATAGGTTCATAGGTTCATAGGTTCATAGGTTCATAGGTTTATACTAGGCTATCTGCCCTAAGGCATTTATAAGCCTAGCCCAAATTTTTGTGGCTTATGCCACCCCTTATATGAAAAAATACTGTGCCCATTAGTTTGTTGTGCCTCTGTCCAGCAGTGACACAGAGATGATTCCCGGGATAAACCTACAATCTCCCATCCACAGGTCAAGATTTCTCTTGAACAGAGCCAGCAAGGTGCTCTGCCTCACATGGACTGGGATTTTATTCCACAGCATAGGGAGTCTCTGAGTGATAAATCTATCCCTCCAGCACGTCCTATTTACATCTGTGCTAAGGTTTAAGTTGCTTGCTCTAGTGGTTTTGGTGGATTTGGATTTTTTGAGGTGGAGCATGTCCATTAATTCCGGGTTGGACATGGCCTTGTATGTCAGGCACATGTCACCTCTGAGCAGACGGTATGCAACTGAATAGAGCTGGAGTTTCTTCAATCTGGCAGCATATGACAGATTTTGGAGTCCCTTTATCCTTTTGGTGAGGAACTTTGGGTCTCTCCAATTGCTGCAGATGTCGGGTGAGATACATCCTGAATGGGGCATTGTACTCGATCATTGGTCTGATAAGTGAAGAGTACAGGGGAACAATGACCTCACTAGATCTGGATGTGAATCCTTCATGATCAGGTGGGCAATGTAGAAGGTCTTTCTAACCACTTTAGCAACGTGAGTGTCAAAGAAAGGCCACTGTCAACCTGGGTCCCCAGGTCCCTGATAACCTCTTCTGTGCTTAGTGGATTGCCACCTATATGGTAGCTTGGGGTTACCTTGTTTTTCCCAAAGGGTATGACTATACATTTTTGGCTTAACTTCAGGCCATGGCTCTGGCACCAGCTATCTGTTTCGTGAGTCCCTTCTGAAGGATATCCGTGTCCGATGCACTTTCCACTATGGCGCCCAGTTTGTAGTCGCCAGCAAACTTTGTCAGCCAAAGTCCTCCCATGTTGGCCTGTACTTGAGAAGTAGATGCCGAACAATAGGGGCCAGGACCGAGGACCCTGTGGGACACCACTTGTGACCGCTTGGAGTCTGACATAGCGCCAGCAACTCTAACCCTGTGGGTTCTGTCCTTAAGCCAGTTTGCAACCCATCTTGTGACATATGGGTTTACATTTAAGCTGGTAAGTTTTTCTACAATACCCGAGTGGGGTATTGTGTCGAAAGCCTTTGCAAGGTCAAGGTAGGCTGTATGGACTGCCTTTCCCTCATCAATGGCCTTGGTGACTGTTTCGAAGAAGTCGACCAAGTTCAAAAGGCATGATCTGCCCTTGACGAAGCCAAACTGGGTTGGGTCCAATGTCTGCAAGTCCCCTATATCTTTGTTTATGAGCTCCATTATGATCCTCTCCATAGCTTTGCAGACTAACTGCGATTGTGCAGTCAGACATCATTGACCCTGTGGACTAGGTCATTACACAGGGTGGTCCACTCCTGCTGATCATGGGCAGCCCAGTCAAACAAAACTGCATAGTGCTGTATGAGGTCATTCAGCAGAATGTCATTTTCAGCTGCTGTGTATGCTGGCAGCCTTCCATGGGACCTCATGCCTGAAAGTCATAAAAATGGACACAGGTGTGAGCAAGTCATGCAGCAAGCTTACCACAGTTCTTAATACACACCACTGTAACCCCCCTACCATATCAGTGACAAAAAATGTACACACAACTCAATAGGTATGGCTACAGCATACCTACCAGTGGGGCAGATATTGTACTGTACCACGCTTTGTGCAATGTGTTTGTAGCCATGTTCCCTGTGTGGACACTATCATTGCGGGCCTGTTACAGACTATTCACCTGAATGCCATTATCAGGGCCACAATGGTTCCATATATGCCTGTGGTATGCTTGCTATGTGTTTGCTGCACATCTGACATTCTGTGTTATTGGGGTTATCTACGCATGCTGTTGGACATGTTCTGGGATTGTGTAGACTATTACTACCAGCATATGTTCACTAACAGTGACACACTAGCATGTATATGTTCTACTGGCCAGCAGAACCACCTCTCCAAACTCATCTGCCCATGTTACTAGGCCACATTACATGTGTGACCCACCTTGGGGCCTCCTCATGTACTGGTCTAGCAATGCTGTCAGGTGGAACCAACTCAGGGGGTGTTGTCCCACTCTCGGGGCACACACAGACATGTTCCTGTCCCCTGAGGTCAGGTCCCGGGTCTGTTCCATAACGGGCTCCACAGACACATGTGGGATGTGCTGCATCACCTTGAGGCACTCAGTACACATTCACAAATCCCACATGCTCCTCCTGCTCAACCTCCAGGCCAGGCACCTTTGGGACGTGGACTGCTGTTGTGAGTAGCAGTGGGGGGGGAGGCTTGTTCCCATTCTGTCCATATTGGGGCCCATGGGGCATCCCATCACAGACCACACACACCATCCAGGGTGTTTACCCACCACATGTGCTATGTACCACCTCTGTAGGCTGTCCTTTATATCTACCAACCCTGACCACCTCCACAACTATACCTGCCATACTTCCCCATATTCCAATTCCATACTTCACAGACAAGGGCAATGTGGTCCCAACAAGGGGTTCACATTTGACATACCCATCCATGTTGCACACAGTGACAACTGTAGATAACTGTGTGTATCGCTATGTGTGCTGTTTCCTCACACATAGCATGCAGCACTGTGGTGGTAATATAGGGGACATGTATTTACATACATATATGTTTGTGTGTGTGTTTGTATATATGTAGACGTGCATATAGGTATATATCTATATATGTGTAGATATAAATGATGAATGTATGTGTTCATATATATGTCTACACATGGGTATCTGTATATTTGTAGACATACATGTGTATATATATATATATATATATATATATATATATATATATATGTGTGTGTGTGTGTGTGTGTGTGTGTGTGTGTGTACACATATGTATACCTATATGTGGGGTACATTCAGACATCAAGTCCTCAATCTCACAACACCTTCCTTCACAGCTGCACTGTTCAGCCTTGTTACAACACAGACAGGTGCCACATATGGACACAGCCTGACATTAGGGGGGTATGTGTAGGGCCAGATTGCAGGTAACCCTATTACACACCTATGGCATTCCTGCATGCTACAATACAGGTTAACCTGAGTATCCTATAAGAGGTGGGCTGTGGAACCTGCGTGTCCATCATTATGGCATTACTTCCACCACCAGCTATTGGCCACAGTAATATACATAATTCCCATTACACATCACGCACTATGATGGCTTACATCTTATCAATCAGTGCTGCTCTGCACAGTTGATGGGTATGGCCCACTACCCACAGGGATGGACTCTATTGTCCTTAGCAGTTGTTCAGCTGAACATCATTACAACAACACCTGAAGGCACATATAAATCATTCCACATCATCTATCCCATTATTATGGACCAAGTACTATGGTCAGTTACATGCATATATACTTCACATACCTGTTCTGGGAATGAAGTCTCTTCTAGATGGTTTGCTTGATGTTTTTTTTTTTGTTTGTGCCTTACACACTCTCTCTCTCTCTCTCTCTCTCTCTCAGTCTCTCTCCAGTAATGGATTTTGTAGGTGATGCACTTGATCAGGTGATGGCCTCTGCACCAGTCAGTGTCCTCCACTTGCTACCTGCATGCAGCATGCTGTGTAGTACTTCCAATTACCACTGTCAGGGCAACCAACTGCTATAAATCCCTACATCATGTGGGCATGGTCCCTTTACCTTTCCTGATTGATATACATCCTTCCTGTGTGTGGGCAGCAGTGTTACAGACAGCAGGTAGCAATGCATCTTACAGGAGAACCTGCACACTCAGGCCAGCTACATATTTGTAGGAGGCTCCAGAACTACAGACAGAGTGTGAGTAGTGTTGTTGTATGCATTGTATAGCACCAGCGTTACAGTGTTTGTGTGTACATACTAGTTTAACGTGGAATGCAGTCTGTCTGCATAGCTCTCAACTGTGGGCCTATCCACTTGATGGCCAGAGGTGTGCCCATTATGTTTTGTCTGTCCACCACACAGGTCTTGGGTCAGATATATCACTGGCAGTGTGTGTGTTGAGTGCTATCAGTACATGGCTACATTCATTTCTGTTTCTAACTCTTCATATTTCTGACTAAGGGTATGTTGCAGACTATCCTGTAACACCAGTGACTTGCTTAGTGTATGACAACAGTTGTACACACATGGGCCTGTGCTCCAGCCTCTGTCCTCCACCTACATACCAGTCTTTGTACATATGACATGCTGTCAGAGGTTGTTATGTAGTGAGCTGTGAGTATGTCATGCTGCCATTCCTGCCATCAGTCCACTGCTGTTGTGGCCCCCACACATATTGTGGGGTTGGGTCCATATATGTGTGGGATTCACCTACACAATACATGTGTGTCCTTGTGCACTCCAGAGGCCAGTGTATGTAACAGTGGTATATGGCCCTGTATTATTGAGTCTGGGGGGAGCACCATAACTAACCTGGGCTGTTACAACATGTGGTGGCATCAGGGGTAAGCTACCTTAAGGTATCTGGATATACATTAACATACAATTCACCTTGGGTAAATGCAGGCCTACTGCTTCCTGCCATACAGACTGTTCTGTTTGTCAGTGTGATTGTGATGGTGTCAGTTATGCCTTGTTATGTAACAGATAAATCCCATTGTGTCAGCTGAGGTCTTTACCCCCTAGGAATTGTGCACAGAATGTAGATAGAGGCTGCTGGACTATACATCTGCATTACTTACTGTTGATTGATTAGTATCCTGTGGCCCAGTCTGTCTTTACAATTGTACTACTTGAAGACCTCGGCCTGGAAAGCAACATATGTAAACCTTTCCAGACTACTGTATTAATATAACTGTTCACAGTTGCATTACTCTGTTTATATGTATGTCAGTGTCTAAACAGTTATATGGCATGGCAAATAGAAATGTAATAGTACTCAAATAAAGCTTTCCCATGTATGCAAACTTGTGTGTGGTGTTATATCCTTTGACTTCTCTGTGAGTATATGTTGCAGGCAACAATTGTCATTTGGGTGGCTCATACAGTGTCCAGTTGGTAAGGTGGCAACTGTAGGCATAGTGGCTGTTCCGTATTGTGTGCACCTTCTACATATGTATCTTCCTATACATATCTCAGTGTGTGTATGTGTAGTTACATATATATATATATATAAATATATATGTATATATGTACACACACACACACACACACACACACACACATATATATATATATATATATATATATATATATATATATATATATACACACACACACACACACACACACACACACACACACACACACACACACACACATATATATATATATATATATATATATATATATATACACACACACACACACATATATGGGTCTGTGTATATGTATCCTAGAGGAATGTTGATTGCCTCCACATTGTACATTCCCTATGATAGCCAGACTGTACTGCATGATATGTTACTGATACCAGCCTAACATCATACAGGTGGGATGTAGTAATGTTAACATTTTGTGCCCATGTTGCATCAGGTCCTGGTTACGGGATCTGCAACAATGGTATTGTATTGCAGGGAGATGTGTTTGACTGTAGGGGGGATATCTATACGTGCAAGACATATGTTGTTAGGGCCCCTTCAACCCCATTAATGGTGCATGTGGGCATATATGTTTTTGTTATGTTCCCTTTTATATCTATAGATGTATGTCTGTATATACCTGTATAGATATATATTTATTCTTACATATATATATTTCTGTATATATGTAAACATATAGATATAGACATATATATCTATAGATGTATGCATATGTATGTATATATGTTTATATAAATATATAAATATATATATATATATATATATATATAAATACATATTTATATATATATATATATATATATATATATATATATATATATATATATTTATAGATATGAATATATATATTTATATATATATATATATATATATATATATATATATATATATATATATATATATATATATATATATATATATATATATATATACACACACACACACACACACACACACACACATATATCTACATGTGAAAATACATTTCCTATACTGTTGAATGACTGGGCTGGATGATATGTTTGTGAAAACATCAGGGTTATGTATATCTGACATGGCGCAGTAGTAAATCACTTTGGCTCTGGCGTCCTGGGTTTGAGCCTTGCAGAGGCTGTTTATTTTGTTGCCTGGCAGAACAAGGGCCATTGGATACATAGTGATTAAGGCACTTTTAAGTAGCTGTAAGCAGGTTTGCATGGGTTTGTGCGTAGGTAAGCACTGCTAACTTCTGGTTACAGTTTGTTATATTCAGTTAGCTTCTAAATTGCTTAACCCATGTAGGTATTACTTACCCCCACGCAAACAAGCTTACATCCACCTACTGCTGGTTAAAAGTGCTTACTTTTGCTTACCCCTGCGCTAATTTCTTTAAAAGAAAAGAAAAAAGGGTTGATAAGAAAGTGGTGAAAAAGGGGCACAAAGAGGGTAAGACAGTGGGGAAAATAGCTAGGGATGTGCAGGATAGAGTAGGGAAGGTCTATAGCTGCCCATTTCTTCTACAGGAACAGCTGTGCATATACACTGAATTTGGAGGTAGATTTGGACACTCAACCCCCTGAGAAAGGGGTGAGGACAATAATAATACGTTGTGATGCCAATTAGACCAGATTACATGTGTCCAGTAGACACGTGTGCGAAATGGACAGCTATTTATGGGGTGAGATTTTTTGGGGGAACAGATTGCTCTTCTTTTTTTTTCAGGTGAGAGTGGGATGTTGGAGAGGGATAGTAGGTATATTTGGGGAGGTCGGTTGGATAGGTTAACAGACAAGACAAACAAGATGCATACAGGGAGGTATATGACACATGTGGGGGGTAAACATCTTGATGGGGAGGGGTGTTGGGAAATCGGAAGCCCATGAGCCCCCAGTGAACATTGGGACTGAGATCCCCACCCATGGGCAGTCACCACTGCACCTTCACAGCCACGAAGGTTGCTGTGCTGGAGGCTGAGTTGGAGAGCCAGGCCGACCCACTAGTCATGACACATGGCCCTCGAGCTGGTGTAGAAGATCTCCAAACTGCTGATTGAGCTCTTTATGCACCATGACCTGGACCTGGCGATGGGTGACAGCTTCCTGTCTGCGGCCGCACCCGAAGGTGGTGCAGGACCAACAGATGAGGAGGTCCCAGGTTGAGCCCCAGATGTGCTGGTGCCTGGTGCCACGGCCAACTGAGGTGGGACAGGTGGGTCCACTGGGACCCGCATTCCCATATATGCTATGGTGTTTATGGTGTATCAACATATGTGGGTTAGTAATAGTCAGAACATTCCAGGATTAGGTATAACAGCATGCATAGATATTTCCATTAACCCAGACACCAGATATGGAACAGTTGCATAGTAAACGGATCACATGCTTATATGGGACCACAGTGGTAATAACAACAGCATGCAGGTACATTGATGGCACCATGCCACCAATGTTGGAGTATTTCAACATAGCACATGCATAGAAACAGATTTAAATAATTGTCAACAAATAAGACATTTGTCCCAACATAACAGTGGAGTCATCACATGCCAGTTGAGGTGGGTATTTAGTGTATTGTTGGAGATATGTTAGGGGAGAGAGAAAGATGTCAATTAACAAGTAGTATATTCCTGTAGTTCACATTACTTTCCTAGTCAGTGCTGTTATCTGTACCTTGCAAGTATTGCTACACTACCCTATTGCCTTAGTTTGGACAGTGGTATGGCTGTCGACAACTATATACATGACCTGGTTTTACCTGCAGTATACACCTCTTACCTGGTATACCTGTGGAGGAATTGTTGGTTAACACTAACTGTTTCTACACATACTCCCAGATTCCCGGTTGATGTTAAGCACATACCTGTCCATCTCTTTTTGGACCGACTCTGGCCATGTCTTGACCACATGCAGGTGAACCGGGACATATGTAGACTATTGCCCTCTTCAACCTTTAGTGACTTACAACACTCTTATACAGGATTTCCTAGACAGTTATATTATGTAGCACAGTGTGGGTGACAGTGATGAGTGATGCCTTATTATTCAGAGCAACTGCAACACTCACAATGCCATACAATACCAGAGTAAACAGTACCAGTACAGGGTATCATGCTTTTATTTCTCGGCACAGTCTTTGTATCCATCATACCTGTGGGAGCAATGTTTTTTAGCACTACCTACATGTTGCCACACAGAGTACCAGATTTTACATTAGTATTATGTACATACGTCTCACTCTGTTACTGTACACACTCTGGTCACAGCTTGACAACATGGGGGTGTAGATGGGACATACTTGGCTTATTACTCTCATAACATTTTGGAGAGTTGCTAGAGTGTTAGGTTTGTTCTCATAGATGTCTGTCAGCTGTATTTCTTGTTTGCTGCCTAAACGTCTGGGATCATCCCACTGATTTCCCAGGGGGACAGGGGACAGTCAGCAGATATGGGCCGATTTACTGGACATTCTGGACATATCTGTACTGTTGTGGGGTATGATTCTGTATGCAGCCTACTACCACTCTCAGGATTCAGACCATGGCTGTGTCTGCTAAAAATAAAACATTGTCCATCACAGTTGCGTGTGCTATATAGATATTGCTGTGTATCTCCTATCTGATTTATATCTATAATTCTCCTGTGGTTTTACATTCTGACCTTGTATTACAACACTCTTATACAGGATTTCCCAGACAGTTATATTATATCACACAGTGTGGGTGACAGTGATGAGTAATACCTTATTATTCAGAGCAACTGCAACACTAGCAATGCCATACAATACCAGAGTAAACAGTACCAGTACAGGGTATAAATCTTTTATTTCTATACACAGTGTTCATATCTGACGGACCTGTGGGAGCAATGTTTGTTAGCACTACCTGAATGTTTTCACACAAATTACCAGATTCCACATTAGTATTATGCACATACGTCTCACTCGTGTAGATGGGACATACTTGGCTTATTACTCTCATAACATTTTAGGGAGTTGCTAGAGTGTCAGGTTTGTTCTCATAGATGTCTGTCAATCACTTGTATTTCTTGTTTGCTGCCTAAATGTCTGGGATCATCCCACTGATTTCCCAGGGTGATAGGGTGACAGGCAGCAGATATGTGCTGATTTACTGGACATTCTGGACATATCTGTACAGTTGTGGGGTATGATTCTGTATGCAGACTACTACCACTCCCAGGATTCGAACCATGGCTATGTGTGCTAAAATACAATAGTTCACATCTCAGTTGCATGTGCTATTCAGATTTTGTTGTCTGTCTTTTCACTGCTTACTCTCTATGTCTCTCTCAGTTGTACTAAATGACTTCTGAGGTTTACACCAGTCCTATACAGACATTCCTACACATTCTATTTATGTTGCACAGTGTGGGTAACAGTGCTTAGTACAACAGTAGTATTACCTGATTGCAAATCTACATTACCATATGATACCAGAGTATACACATGCAGTCTAAAAGTTAGACCTTTACTGTCAGGCTATTATGCTTTTATTTACATACAAACTATATGAGACTCTTCCTGCCATATTCTCCGGTGTATGCAGTACTTGCCTTAAACAATGTTGTTTTTCTACAGTAAATTGACTTACTAATACAGTTAGATTTATTTCCTATGACAGTACATGCAATAGTATTACTAACCTGCCTTACGTCGCAACCTCTCGTAGCGAAAGCCATGGGCCTCCTGGTTCGTGGCCCGCCCACTTGACACTGTGAAGGACATAAGAGGAATATTTAGCCATAGCTATCCATAATATACATGAGCTGGCAATTATTAAACAGGTAGTGGAATGATATGCACAGCTGGACTCTACCCTGTCCTCCTAGCCTCTTGGAACCACTGATGCAAGAGATCCGCCTTATGCTGCTTCAGGTCAGGCATAGTGATGCCTGACTTGCTCAACAGTTCGAGGTATGCCAGTGGCACTGGTGAGGTCATGGGCAAGATGGTCCCAGGCTTCTGCCTTGTATTGGGAACCCTGGTACTGGCCCTGAAACAGTCTCTGCTCATGGTCTATGACAAGGAGTTTTGCCATGACTCTGGACTTCTGGATGCCCCAGCACTATGCCCAAAAGAACACTCCCTCTCCCCTTCCTGACATGGTGCCTGCAAGGGGAAACTACAACCAGTTATGAGATGTATTCCCACCTGTTGGGTTTAAGTAGGGCCGAATTCCCGCACTTTGCCATGATTGGCCAGTTTTGAAAAGGCTACTCTATGGGCAAACCTGCTTACCTAAGGTTGGCATTGTTTAAAGGGGTATACCACTGGGCAAATTGAGTTAGCTGGCCTACACATTGCTTACACCAACTAAGCTGGCCTGTGCAATGCTTAGCGTTGCTTAATATTTACTTTGCATTATATTTGCTTTTTGGCATTGATTTATTATTCATTACATCTTATATATATGACTGGTATCCATGATTCATGTGTACGTACACTGTATGGGGTCCTTGTGTTTTATAGGGGACTGCAACACTCTATTACAATTACACCTCACATCTGGGCTTACTGCTGTACTCCAGTTCACATATTTATATTATGTAGTTGATTATAGAACATATGACTATCTACTGATTCCTTTCACATGTTCAGTTTGATTTTACTATAGTGAGGATTTGTTTAGTGATACCTCATTCTTATGTACTGCTGTGATGGTTTGGTGGTTAACTACTATGTCTATAGTGTATAGAATCCTGGGTTCAAGACCTGCAAGGCTGTTTATTTTGTTGATGAGCAGTAAAAGGGCCATTGGATACAGGGTGATTAAGGCACTTTTAAGCACTTGTAAGTGGGTTTGCGTGGGTTTGCATGAGGGTAAGCACTGCTCACCTCCAGTTAATGATGCTTACAGAGAGTTAGCTTCAATCTTGCTTAACCTGTGTGCACATTGCTTACCCCCATGCAAACCCACTTACTAGTGCTTACATATGCTTACTCCTGCTTACTACTGCTTAATAATGCTTACACCTGCTTACTAGTGCTTAATCCCGCTTACCACTGCACTAATTTAGGCAGTAATGTCTAATGGTTCTTGGGGAGGTAGGGGAGTTGGAAACTGTATGGAGTTATCATTCATTACACATTTTACCTTCTATTTGTATCCCTGATTCCTATGATTATCTGTGGACTTTGCAACATTATGACACTGACACCTCACATCTGCATTTAATGCAGTACTCCAGTTCACAATTATATATTATTTAGTAGGTTATGCAACTAAAATGTTGGTCATAACATGATTTGACATGGAAAAGGGAATGTGCTGCAGTGGGACTCAAACCGGGAATGACTACTCACAAAGCAAATGCTCTGTCCACTACCTTATTGCTATACTGCTTCATTTGCATATATCTTCCTTTTTATCCTCTTTTGCCATTTAAGCTGCATTAACCATAGCTAAACTAAGCATATGGTTAAATTTAATCTGTTTCATAAAAAAAGTGGATCCTTATATTGTTTGTGTTTACCAAACACCAAACAGGACTGAAATGGAGAAAAACACAAATTACACCAACAAACCAGAAGCAACTTCTATTTTAATACAGCAAAAGTGATCTAGCACCTCGGCAGTTCATCTTCAAGGATCACAGTAATACAATTACAGTTGCCTTAAATGTCGAAATACAAGTAGTCACTTAACATGATCCAATTAATTAATTAATTATTAATTGATGCAATTTTACTTAAACTTTTTCATTTAAAATATTATACATTATATATATATATATATATATATATATATATATATATATATATATATATATATATAAATATATATATATATATATATATATATATATATATATATATATATATATATATATATATATTCATATAAAGAATTATAAAAAATACAAAACATTAAATATATAATTCCACACAAAATCAATACAAAACACCCCATGAAAATCATCCTACTTTAAATACATTTTGCTAAGCTGTCATGACCCTGAAAATGTGCAAAATGCCAACTTATTGATTTAAACCACTAGGCCTCAGAGTCTGAAATTTAAATATTATTCTAGTTTCTAACTCCAATAACTTACCAACATAATCACCCCCTCTAGGCAAGAAAGGTTTTGCAAGAACTGAAAAAAGTAAACCACTATCTGAACCCCCATGCATCTCAGGAAAATTGTTGGCTATAGGACTCAATTCATTTTTATTTCTTATATCTCTAAAATGCTCCAAAATTCGAATTTTCACCATCCGTTTTGTCTGACCTATATACCATTTAATATCAGAGCATGAGCATCCCAAAATATAAACCACCCCTGTCGATTTGCAGTTAAAGTAATATCTAGAGTCAAATAATTTCTTACTAATTAAAGTTCCTGATCAATTTTTAACCCTATTACAAATACTGCAATGACCACAGGGGAAGGTACCCATAGGTAAATTCATGTTAGACCCCACCATGAGATTTTCAGGCTTGCTAGTTGTTGCTGAAGCACCTACCAAGGGAAGAAAATGTTGAGAGAAGAAAAGGAACCACTTTTGTGATTTTAAGTATTTTCTTCTGATTTTTTTGTTAAGTTTTACTGCTTTGCCGCCTATTTTTTTGGTATTTTCCAGCTTGCTAAAGTTTATATCTGTAACAGTAACAGTACTTGGAACACATTTAGAGCCTGTTTACTGCATTTCCTGTGTTGCACTTAATTTAAAATTGTTTTTTTCTCTAAAAACTGCATTTTACCTGATTTTGGCCTAGCACTCAAGTGTGGAGTCATTTATTGCACTGTTGTGATTATTTTGCTGCTTGTGTATCTCTGCTACCTTTAAACTACAAAAAAAAAAAAAAAAAAATCTTGATTTTTTTCCCCACTTTCTGAAAGTTAAGAAAGTTCAGTTACAGATTTGCTGTTCTGAACTGTTTGGAAGTTTCTAGAAGGCCAGTGCTTGCTTGGGTTAAAGGGAAGTCTCTGTGTTCACCAGTGGGAGTGGTTAACACTGAACAACCTGCCTGTCCCTGGAAGAGTGGTTACTACCTAGAAGCTGTAGTTTTATTGGTCATTTTAGGTCAATTCTAAACTCCTTGATCTCTCTCTCTCTTAAAACCTGGCTGCCTCGTGGTTTTGGCATCTTTTCAGGCTTGCTAATTGTTGCTGAAGCACCTACCAAGGGGAGAAAACGCTGAGAGACGAAAAGGAGCCACTTTTGTGATTTTACGTATTTTCTTCTGATTTTTTGTTAAGTTTTACTGCTTTGCCACCTACTTTTTGACATTTTCCGGCTTGATAAAGTTTATATCTGTAACAGTAACAGTACTTGGAACACATCTAGAGCCTGTTTACTGAATTTCCTGTGTTGCACTTAATTTAAAATCGTTTTTTTCTCTAAAAACTGCATTTTACCTGATTTTGGCCTAGCACTCAAGTGTGGAGTCATTTATTGCACTGTTGTGATTATTTTGCTGCTTGTGTACCTCCGCTACCTTTAAACTACAACAAAAAGAAAAAAAAATCTTGCTTTTTTTCCACTTTTTGAAAGTTAAGAAAGTTCAGTTACAGATTTGCTGTTCTGAACTGTTAGGAAGTTTCTAGAAGGCCAGTGCTTGCTTGGGCTAAAGGGAAGTCTCTGTGTTCACCAGTGGGAGTGGTTAACACTGAACAGCCTGCCTGTCCCTGGAGGAGTGGTTACTACCTAGAAGCTGTAGTTTTATTGGCCATTTTAGGTCAATTCTAAACTCCTTGATCTCTCTCTCTTAAAACCCTACAACTCTCTTTTTGCGCAGTTTTGCACACTGAGCAGCGTCGGGCAGCGCCGCCTAAACAGGTTTAAACTATTCCAGGCTCCACAAAATCTGCTCTTCACTTTATCCCTTAGAACTGTTCAAACTCTCAAAGTAATCACTCTATTCTCTTTCTAAAGCCCTGCACCTGCACAGCTCTTATAAGGAAACACTAACTAACTAAAGCACTACACCCTCCTTGACTTCTCATAAGTATTAGGCTCCCGATTGATCCTTCCTGATCAAGTGAAAAATCAGTTCCCTTCCCTAATCTGATCAGTAAAAAAAACAGTTCCCTATACTAATCTGGTATGTCCAAGGGTCAGTTTCAAGGTTACTCTCCAGTCCAGCTGGTGAATCTGGGAATTTTGAGGCAATGTTACAATTGCCTTATGTACACAGACAACCCTCTCCTCTTTCCAACAAACTCTAATACATGTGAGAGATGCAGTTACACAGCCAAACTGGAGGCAGAGCTCTCTCAACCCAAGACTGGCACAGTCAGTCAAGAGGAAAAGGTAACCACCCACACCACAAATCCAGTCTCACACAGACCTATTGCATCTGCATACCCAACACATAAACACACAAAAACATACTCGGAGGCTCTAAATAAAAATCTGCCTAAGCAGCAAAGACCTCCTAAGCAGATATCCAAGCAACAGCCACCCCTCAACAATACCCATGAATCACATATCTCACAAAATCAGTGTGCCTCACAGTCACAGCCCTTAAGGCCAAACACACCAAATACAATTGTTATAGGGGACTCTATTGTCTGGCACACTGACGTCCCACTCACCAGACTGAATAAGGAGAAGGTCACTGTAAGCTGCCTGTCGGGTGCTAGAATCTGCCACATAACACAAGCACTCAGGTCACTCCAAAGCAAGTACAAGTATGACTCTGTCATTGTCCATGCTGGTGTGAATGACCTGAGACGTACCTCCCTGGACTACATGAAAAGAGACATAGAGGAGCTCTCTGACAATGTAGCCCAGGCTGGTATGACCCTGACCCTGAGTAGCATCTTGCCCTCACCAAGAATGATGCCACAGTATAAAGACAAAATGATCAGTTTCAACAATTGGCTAAAGTACTGGTGTCATTCAAAGGGGATCCAGTGCCTGTCAGCCTGGGATGACATGCTCGACAAGCCACGTTGCTTCGCTAGAGACGGCTTGCACCTGTCACCCTTAGGCTTTCGTATACTGGCCAAGGGTCTTGCCGCCCCCTTAGTGCCTTTTTTAGGCAAGGCTCAAAGGACAAACCCACCTCCATAGACAACCCAAGGATAAAAAAACTAAAGGTAATGCTACTCAATGCCAGAAGTCTAAACCTCAAGATGCACGCACTCGAGGCTCTCCTCAGTATGGAGAAAATAGATGTCTGTGCAGTAACAGAAACCTGGTTCAAGGCTCCTGAGAACACCCCAGCACTACCAGGTTATAACTCATATCATGCGTTTCAGCCCCAAAACTCAGACCGAAGCACAAAAGGAGGGGGAGTATCTATATCCATCAAAGATACCTACACCTCCAGGTTAGTGGCACTGCACGAAGCATCGGAAACCATCCATGTGCAACTAACAGCGGGCAAAACTGCCTTTCAGTTTGTAGCCTACTACAGAACACCATCCCTATTACAGGAACCCCACTTGGCATTCCTGAGAACACTGGAGAATATGAAGGTCTCTCCAAACACTGTTATTGGGTGACTTCAACTACCCAAGCATTGACTGGGAAAACTACTCAAGCCCAAACACCCTCGCCCAACGGTTCCTTGAATTTATAAACTCTAACACAATGGAACAACTGGTCACCACTCCCACAAGAGGTAACAACATATTGGACCTGGTCATCATCAACATGGGGACTCTATGTTCCACACCAGAGATAAACCCCTCATTGGTAAGATCAGACCATAAACAAATTTCCCTGGACATCCATATCCTGTCCCCACCCCCAGCTAAAGAAATCACTGTAAAGAATTTCTCAAAAGCCAACTTTGCAGTTCTCAAGACTGAGGTGGAATCCTTCAAAGCCCCTTGGTCAGAGGATAATACAGCCCAATCCACAGAATCCTTTACAAATGCATTCTATGAGAACCTGCAGGAATGCATGGATCGTGCTATCCCAAATAAAACCAAGAGTCACTCCTCCAAAAACAGGAGACCGGTCTGGTGGACCCTGGCCATAAATAAGCTATACAACAGAAGGAGGAAGCTACTACATGACAGAGCAAAATCCCAAAAAGGGAAGGCATCTCTGATCAGTATTAGCAAGAAACTTCGATCCCTCATAAAATCATCAAAGGCCAGCTTCGAAAGAAAAATTGCCCTAGACACTAAAGATAATCACAAGGCCTTCTTTAGTTATGTCAGGAACATGGGCAGAAACTCCCAGATATGCTCTGAATTGTTGCATAATGGTACAAAATATACCGAACCTACAGACATAGCCAACATCCTGGCAGACAGATTCAGTGCAAACTCCTCCCATCTTCCCCCCCAAAGGAGCAAATGCCTATCCCAACTGAATGTAACCTCCCTAACATCACAGACGCACAGGTGAAAGCTGCCCTCTCCAAAGCAAAAAGCACAGCATCTATGGGACCGGATGGTGTCCCAGGCTGTGTCTTACATGAGCTCCAAGAAGAACTGAACCCTCACATTAAGTCACTGTTCAAACTTAGCCTTACTACAGGATATGTACCCAAAGAATGGCGTACAGCTACAGTGGTCCCACTCCACAAAGGTGGTGCCACAACGGACCCCGGAAACTATTGCCTCATAAGCCTGACTAGTCTGGTCTGTAAAGCTATGGAGCGTATTATCATGGAACTCATAAACAAAGACATTGGGAGCCTCCAGACACTGGACCCTACCCAATTCGGCTTTGTTAAGGGCAGATCTTGCCTCTTAAACCTAGTTGATTTCTTTGAAACAGTTACCAAAGCCATAGATGAGGGCAAGGTAGTCCACACAGCCTACCTGGACCTCGTAAAAGCCTTCGACACAATACCCCACTCGGGCATCATAAATAAGCTTACCAGCTTAAATATCAACCCCTATATCACAAGATGGGTTGCAAACTGGCTCAGAGATAGAACCCACATGGTCAGAATCGCAGGTGTCATGTCCAAATCCAAACCAGTTACAAGTGGTGTCCCACAGGGCTCAGTTCTGGGACCTCTCTTGTTCGGTATATACTTCTCTGAGGTTCAGGCTAACACAGGGGGATTATGGCAGTTAAAGTTCGCAGATGACTGCAAACTGGGGGCCATAATCAAATCTCCAGCTGACACAAGCATCCTCCAAAAGGGTCCCACAGAGATGGATGCTTGGTGCCAGAGCCACGGCCTCAAGCTAAATGCTAAATGTGCATAGTCATCCCCTTTGTGAAAAACAAGGTGCCCACAAATTACCATATAGGTGGTAATCCATTAAGTATGGAAGAAGTAATTAGAGATTTGGGGACCAACGTAGATAGTAATCTCTCCTTTGATAATCACGTTGCCAAAGTGGTTAGAAAGACCTTCTATATAGCCCACCTTATCACGAAAGGGTTCGCATCCAGCTCAAGAGAGGTCATTGTGCCCCTCTACTCATCACTCATCAGGCCCATAATTGAATACAATGCCCCTTTTGGGAAGTACCTTAACCGACACCTGCAGCAACTGGAGAGACCCCAAAAGTACCTCACCAAGAGGATCATGGACTACAAACAGATGTCCTATGCAGCTCGACTAAAGAAACTCCAGCTCTACTCAGTTGCTTACCGCCTACTCTGAGGTGATCTATGCCTGACGTACAAAGCCATGTCAAACCCAGAATTAATGGACATGCTCTACCTCAAAAAATCCAAGTCCCTTAGAGTTACATGCTCCAGGGACCTAGACCTCAGCACAAAAATAAATAGGACATGCTGGAGGGACAGATTCATTTCCCAGAGGCTCCCCTCACTCTGGGATAGAATCCCAATTCATGTTAGACATAGCCCCTCGCTGACCCTCTTCAAGCGAAATCTGGACACGTGGATGGGAAATCGCTAATTCACCCCTGGGATCTCTTCTCTGTCCCTGCTAGGCAGAGGCACAGTAAACTAATCTTAAAAGGGTACCTTCTGTGACCTACTTTACAGAGGCACAGTAAGCTAATCTAATAGGGAGGCGGAAGCCAAATACACTCTGGCTAGGCTTATAAATGCCCTAGGGCAGATAGCCTAGTATCTACCTATGAACCTATGAACCTATAATTCAATAATTCCTTAATTTTTTCCTTTACTAAATGAAAATGTGATGTGATTGGGGAATAGGTGACCAATACTTTCATCCTCAGAAATAATATACCAACATTTTTTAATAATCCTAACCAGCACATCAGAAAAAAAGAGAAAACTTTGTGACATAAAATAACTTTCTGTCCACATCTCTCTTAACAAGAGAACCATTTTCTCCAAAATTTCCATATTTTCTAACCAACAAGCCCTGTGATTTTTGTGTAACACCCCCCTAATATTGCCTGTTTACAACTAAATAATCTTTTCTCATCATAACCTCTTTCTTTTAATCTCCTCTCTACACCATCCAATTCCACCATTTTCTGACTCATATCACTAGTATGGCCAAAAATTCTTTTAAATTCAGCACTAGGTAAAGAGTTTAACAGATGTTCCAGATGCATGCTAGTAGCATGTAGGAACATATTAACTGAGATTAGTTTCCTGAATGGTTTAAAGCCAATAGCTTCACCATCCCCATACAATGTCACATCCAAAATAGCTTCTCTACTAAATTCATAAGAAAAAGTCAAACCATGTTCATTGCAGTTAAGGGTCTCAAAACAATCCAAAAAAAATCACAAACATCTCCTTTACAAATGAAGATAAGGTCATCAATAAAGCGATTGTAAAGCACTACCTTATCCTTATAAAAGAAAGTGGGATATATAAATTTACTTTAAAAATATCCCATATATATATATATATATATATATATATATATAAAATAACATATGAGGGCACATAAGAAGCCCCCATAGCTGTACCCTTCAACTGCAAGAAAAAAATTTTCTCAAAAGAAAAATAATTGTGAGTTAAACAAAATTCCAATACATTAACTAAAAAGCTGTTCATGGGCCTTCACCTAACATGTCCATAATAGCCTCAATTCTCCATCTCAATCTAATATTTGTATATAGTGATTTAGCATCAGCAGTAATCCAATAATAATCACCTTGCCATTTAATTTTAGCTAACTCATTTAATAAGTCTTGTGTATTCGTAATATGTGCAGAAACTTTACAAAGATATATTTTTAAATGAAAATCAAGAAAACTGCTTACATTGCTTAAATAAGAGCCTCCTCCTGATATAATAGGCCTCCCTGGGGCCTTCTCTAGATTTTTATGTATCTTTGGCAAGGCATACATAATGGGGGTAACTGTTTTTTTAACATGTAACTTTTTCACATCTTTACAGTCAAAAGAACCCAGATGTTCTCCCCTTTCCAGAAATCCCAACAGTTCTTCATTATAATTCATAACTGGGTTCTTAGGTAAAAGCTTATATTCAGCTTCACAACCTAGTATATCAGCTATCATTTCACAATACAACTGTTTATCCAAAATCACCCAAATACCACCTTTATCTACACATTTAAAGATAAATTCCATTTTTAACTTTTTTTTTAATTTTCAAAGCCAACCACTCATTTTTAGTTAAATTATATGTTTTTTTCTATTTCAAGAATTTACCAAATTCAATGGAAATTTCCTTATACACAATTTTTTGAAACAAAGTAATGGCAGGCACATTTATCATAGGCACACATTTACTTTCAATTGACTAGGTAACTGTAATTTACCATACCAAGTAGCATAAAGTAAACTATTACTGTCATCAACATTTTCAAATTCCAAAGTTTCAGATTCATAATCATAAATGGAGACATTCATTAAATCATCATCACATACAAAAATGTCTTCACATTCATCATTATTCCCCATGTTGGTTATCACATCACTACACACATTTTTTTTCATAATAAACACTTAATAATAACTTTCTACAAAACGCCTTCAACTCAAAATATAAATCAACAAAAGAAGGTATAAATGGGGGCACAAATTTACTACCTTTAAGTAACACAGCTTCCATATCACCAGAAAGACTGAGCTTAGATAAATTAATGACATGCTTTACTTGTACATTGTACTCACAACCAGAAACAATATGTCCATTATTTGAAACAGTTTCTTCTTTTCCTGCCTCCTCTTCCACGATTCGTCTAATTTGACTGAAAAGTCCGATTTTCATTAGAAGTTACAGCTGGTTCACATCTTCAGCTTTCAAAGCCAAAGATACAGCAAAAGAAACAAATTTAGTTCCATCCTGCTCCATAGGAGATGCTGAAACAATACGACGCTTCTGACTGTTATTCTTCAACTGCTTCGTGACGACTCCCATTACCATGAGAACAAAATACCAGTTTCATAGTCCTTCATGTCACACAAAAGTTTATTTCTTTTGTGTTGAATAATTTCAGTCTCTATTTACAGACTCTTTCACTTATGGAAGACATATGCACCCGAAAACAGGCCTCATCCACCACCTCATCCTGTAGGTGCAGAATCTCATCCTTTAGTTTATTATGCGCCCTCAAGTTATGTTTTATCAAGATCTGAATCCAGGTCAACATACACTGCAATGAAGCCTGTTTCCACTCCTCAGCCAAATCACTCTCTTCCTCCGTGAAATTAGAGGCAGGCAACCGATCAATACATAACCCCCTCGGGGTTAAGTTTAAACTCACATACTTCTCAAGGAGGCAAGTGTCCAAAAATAAAGCAATCTCCTTAGACATAAGTCTTTCTAGTTGCAAAAACACCCCTCAGAGTCATGACTATTATTCACATGCCATGGATCCATATGTGCAAATTTTCTGTCTTTCGATTACCATCTCAGCAAAACTAAGTAACCTAGGTGTATCAGAGAGCCCAGGACCCCCAGCTGCTTGTGACATGCTGATGCTGGTACTAATGCTAAAAAATGTACCAAATACCAAACAGGACTGAACTGGAGAAAAATACAAATTACACCAGCAAACCAGCAGCAACTTCTATTTTAATACAGCAACAGTGATCTGGCACCTCGGCAGTTCGCCTTCAAGGATCACGGTAATACAATTGCAGCTGCCTTAAATATCCAAATACAAGCAGCCACTTAACATGATCCAATTAATTAATTAATTATTAATTGATGCAATTTTACATAAACCTTTTCATTTAAAAGAATATCATACATTATATATATATATATATATATATATATATATATATATATCACAATTCATATAAAAAATTATAAAAAATATCATTGTGTTTACTATTGCTCTTGTACATGTAGAGGGATGTTGCTGGGGGTATGCGGACACCTATGAGTGGTCTCACTCATTCTTTTGGGCTTTCTGCTGTTCTTCATTGCAGAGGAGTGTATATTCTGAGAGCTCTGCTCTCAGAAATGCCCCCTGCACTCTTACACACTTCGTGTAAGATTAGGAGCTCAGGCAGCATCTTCATTAATATTCATGGTGCGCTGCCATCCTTCTCCTGAATGGCCACTTCCGTGCAGGACTAAGCTAGTCCTGCACGGAAGATTAGTAAATCCTGAGGTGTAGCTTATCCCCAGGCCTCTGTTGAAATGGGATTTTTGACTAAATGAAGTCAGACAAACCTGGTATGCAAAAGCAAATAAAGTAAAATAAATAAAATAATATATTTTAACCAGTATCATTGGTGCGAGTGAGCAAGAGAGGCAATGTGTTGGGGGTATGATCAGCTAATACCAATCTTTCTTTAATGCAATACTGGCTTATTCCATAAGGATTTTTTTAGATCCACCAGACCATCCTATTGTATCTGCCTGTAACTATTTTACACACAATTTAGCCTTTTTTCTTCATAAATATTTGTTACCTAAGGTGATGAGGTCACCATCATATCAGCATTGGTCATGTTTTTGGGTTGGAAGCTTTATATTACTTTTTAGGAGATAATCCAACATCACACTAAGTAGTTGGATTAATCCATTTTTGTCTTAGTAACAATATTTTTGAGTTTATTGGACAATTATAGACAGTTACAGGGTATGGCCATGAGGGCATCACTCCCCCCATGAATGCCAATATATTTATGGGCATTTTTGAGGATCATTATGTACATAGAAATAGTGTTTTTTTTTTTTTAGAAAATATGTAATAAACTATTACAGGTTTATTGCTGACTTAATTTTTATACATAAGGGGGCCAGGATATAGTATCACAATTTGTGCATGATATTAGTGAAAATAGGTTTAAAGTTTGATGGATTACAGGTGGGAGGTAAAGTATTTTTTGGATAATAAAATTGAAGGGAATGTAAATTAAAATGTAAAGACGAAAGTGTATAGGAAGTTTGAAAGTGGTAACCAATATTTATATGGGCATAGTTTTCACCATGTAACCTGCCCAAGGAAGAAGGACCTCCGAAGCTGAAATGCAAACAAACACCAATCACAACCAAAGTGTCACATAGCTCACAACACCAGTGTGCCACCCAGCAGCAGCCCCTAAGGCAAGACAATGTACCTAACACTTTAATCATAGGTGACTCTATAGTCAGTCACACTGATATTCCACTCACCAGGCTGAACAAGGAGAAAATTATAGTCAGAAGCCTGTCGGGTGCCAGGATCCACCACATAGCACATGCACTCAAGACACTCCACAAGTACAAATATGACTCTGTCATTGTCCATGTTGGAGTGAATGCCTTGAGGCGTACCTCCCTGGACTACATGAAAAGAGACATGAAAGAGCTCTCAGATCATGTGGCCCAGGCAGGTATGACCCTAGCCCTGAGTAGCATTCTGCCTTCGCCCAGAATGATACTACAATATAAGGACAAAATGATTGACTTCAACAATTGTCTAAGCTTCTGGTGTCATTCAAAGGGGATCCAATATCTGTTGGACGACATGATCAATAGACCACGATGCTTTGCCAGAGATGGTCTGCACCTGTCGCCCCTGGGATTCAGGTTACTGGCTAAGGCTCTTGCCACCCCTATAGTGCCTTTTTTAGGCAAAGTTCAAAGGACAAACCCACCACCGTAACAGGTACACGCATGCAAAATCTGAAGGTAATGCTACTCAATGCTAGAAGTCTAAACCTCAAAATGCACTCTCTTGAGGCACTCCTAAAAATGGAGAACATTGATATCTGTGCAGTAACTGAGACCTGGTTCAAGGCTCCAGACAGCACCCCTGCAATACCAGGCTACAACTCTTATCACACTTTTCGGCCACCAAACCAGAATCGAAACACTAAAGGTGGTGGAGTGTCCTTATTCACCAAGGATATTCACATCACCAGGCTAGTTGCCCAACACAATGCGTCTGAAATTCTCCAGGTGCAAGTTGCAACTAACACTAGGTAAGACTGAAATCAAATTGTAGCTTGCTACAGATCACCCACCATACCCCAAGGTTCTCACTACACCTTTCTAAACATACTGGAAAATGTTAAAATACAGCCAAACAGCCTAATACTGGGTGACTTCAACTACCCTGCTATTAACTGGGAAAACTACTCATGTACTAACACCTTTGCCCAATGGTTCTTGGAATTCATAAATTCCAATGCCCTGGATCAACTAATCCATTGTCCCACCAGGGGCTCCAATATCCTAGACCTGGTCATTACCAACATGGTAAATCAATTCTCCACACCTATGGTCACCCCCTCATTGGTCAGGTCAGACCATAAGCTAATCACCCTTAACATCCACATCCCAACTCCACCCCCCAGTAAGGAAAGTTCCATAAAAACTTCTCCAAAGCCAACTTCATGCTACTCAAGTCAGAAGTGACAAACTTCATGACACTCATGCAGACAGGGAACTGAAAGTTCAACTGCTGAGTCCTACACTAAGGCACTGTACGAGCACATCCACTCATGCATGAATCGTGCCATCCCAAATAGAGCCAAGATGCTCTCCTCCAAAAAAACGAAGCCAATCTGGTGGTCCCCTGCCATAACCAAACTTTACAACAAAAGGAAGAAACTGTTGCAGAAAAGAGGAAAATCCCAGGATGCAAAAAACTCCCTTACCAGCCTCATTAAGAAGCTGATATCCCTCATAAAATCCTCTAAAGCTAGTTATGAAAATTAAATTGCCAAAGATTCCAAAGACAACCACAAGGCATTCGATAACTATGTCAAGAATCTAAATGGCAATACTCAGATCTGCTCTGAGCTACAACAGAATGACATTAAATATACTGATCCCAAGGATATTGCCAATATCCTGGCAGACTGATTCAGTTCCAACTTCACCCCCCCCCCCACGCCTAAATGGCCCATCTCAATACCGGAAGAGTGCCAAATTCTGGTAATAATGTCTACACAGGTAAAAAATGCACTGTCCAAAGCTATGAATACAGCATCCATGGGACCAGATGACATCCCAGGCTGTGTACTACATGAACTAAAAAATGAACTGGCACCTCACCTAAGTGTCATGTTTAATCATAGCCTCACTTTAGACTTCATGCCCACTGAGTGGGCGCACAGCTGCAGTTATCCCACTCCACAAGGGGGGATCCATCTTGGATCCTGGGAACTACCACCCCATCAGTTTGACGAGCCTGATCTGCAAGGCCATGGAATGTATTAACAAGGAACTTATAAACAAAGACTTTGGCAACCTTCAAACACTGGACCCCACCCAGTTTGGGTTCATGAAGGGCCGATCTTGTCTCCTGAACCTGATTGACTTCTTCAAATCAGTTTCCAGAGCTGTGGATGAGGGTAAGGTGGTCCACACAGCCTATCTGGACCTCGCCAAGGCCTTTGACACCATCCCCCACTCTGAAATCATAGATAAACTTACTAAGCTGGGCATTAATCCCTACGTCACTCGATGGGTTGCCAACTCGCTTACTGACAGAACCCACACTGTAAAAGTAGCTGACTCCAAATCCAGCTCCAGACAAGTGACAAGTGGAGTACCTTAGGGTTCAGTCCTGGGACCACTCTTGTTTGGCATATACTTCTCTGAAGTACAGGCCGATACTAAGGGACTCTGGCTAACAATGTTGGCAGATGACTGCAAACTGGGAGCCATTACTGAATCTCCAAATGATGTGGATACTCTGCAAAAGGGCCTTACAGAAACAGATGCTTGGTGCCAGAGCCATGGGCTCAAGCTCAATGCCAAGAAATGTATAGTTATCCCCTTTGGGAAAAAAACATGTACCAGTGAATTACCACATAGGTGGCAGTACACTAAACACCGAAAGTGTGATAAAAGACTTAGGGACACAGGTGGACAGTGGTCTCTCCTTCGATAACCACATCACCACAGCAGTCAGGAAATCCTTCTATGTGGCACACCTCATCACTAAGGGCTTTCCATCCAGAAAAGAGGAGGTCATTGTCCCACTGAAGTCATCCCTCATTAGACCCATTATAGAATACAATGCCCCATTTGGTATGTACCTCTCAAGACACCTGCAACAACTGGAAAGGCCGCAGAAATACCTCACTAAAAGAATCACAGGCCTAAAGCAGATGCCCTATGCTGACCACCTTAAAAAACTCCAGCTATACTCTGTCACATATCGTCTACTCAGAGGTGATCTCTGCTTAACATACAAGGCCATGTCAAACCCAGAGCTATTGGACATGCTACACTTAAAGAAATCCCAATCCCTCAGAGCCACACGCTCCAGGGATCTAAACCTTGTCATCACAATAAACAAAACATGCTGGAGGGATAGGTTCCTGACCCAGGGGCTCCCCAGACTCTGGAACAGACTACCCATACATGTCAAGCAGATTGCCTCTTTGGCCCTCTTCAAAAGGAACCTTGACGATTGGATGGGAGAAAGGAAATTCACCTCGGGGATCACATCAGTTGCCCTGCTAGACAGGGGTCCAGGAAGTAAATAGTGTGGGAAGAAATAGCCAGGGAATTATTATCACTAGGCTTGTATAGGCCCTAGGGCCGATAGCCTAGTACCAACCTATGAACCTATGAACCCTCCATATACTTTGTTGGCTTTACCCTATGGGGAAGTTTTGAGGCTATGTTGGTTATGTAGCGATGATAGGGAATTTGACAGTGAGCTTCAAGAAACCATTGGGATGTTTAGTAGAAGAGGTTATGATAGTAAGATTTTATTAGAAACTATAAATAAGCTTACTATGGCTGATAAGGAAAATATTCAAACCATTATAGAAGGAAATCTCCATGCATCTAAGAAGGCTAAAAAGGAAAAAAATATTTTTTGCTACTAGATATAGTTTGTTTAGTGCAGAATTGATAGAGTTAGTGAATTATTATTGGGATTGTTTGGTGCAACATAGAGCGTTCATGAATATATTATTGAATAAACCATGTATTTCATATACATGGGGAGGAATATTGGTGATATGTTAGTCCATGGAAAATTTGTTGCACAGATAGGAGGTATAAGTAGGGAAACTGGTTTTAAGGGAATGATCCCTTGTGGTAAATGTTCCTGTTGTAGTTTTGTGGTTGGAAATTTTTCTAAAATAAATGGAAAGAAGTATGAGGTTCAGGGAAATTTTAGGTGTCACAGTGAAGGATTTGTTTATGCGCTCAAATGCCCTTGTGGAAAGTTTTATACTGGTGAAAGTAAAAGGGCATTTGCAACAAGAATAAAAGAACATATTAATGACATAAAAAATGCAGAATAGAGAGTCCGGTAGCTATGCACTTTAAAGTTTACTACAATAGCAATGTTGAGGGACTTAAAGTAACTGTTTTTAGAACAAATATGTGCTGGGCAATTTGATGAAATTAATATAAAAAAAAAACAAACTGCTTCAAAAATACTCTATTTTTATTTTAAAGTATGATACATTGGTTCCCAAAGGGTTAAATATGGAGTGCAATTGGAGAGCATTAATTTGTTTACTTGATTGATTGTTTTATTGGATGTTTATGTAATTGATATATATGTATATAAGGAGTGATTTTTGATGAAGGTTTATACTCTGGAAAGGCTGTTGAAGCCAGGGAACTAGAGAGATTCTATTATATTTGTGCAATAAAAAGTTTTTTTTTTTTTGGATTCCTGGCTTTCGGAACTATGGTCTGCTGTTATTTTCCTTTTATTGTGGTTTATTTATATTTAGGAATGATACTTAAGCATTACAAGTCAAGTATTATAAAATATGAGCACAAACAAGCTGTTAAACTAGTGAGAAAAAAATACATTACTAAACATAAAGACGAGGTAAGAAGTAGAACAAAATGACTAACATAAAGAATAAGAAGCAAACAATTACATTTTATATATTAGAGAACTGTGACAGTTTTCAACCAACATATCCTAGATTGTTTTACTGTACATGCAAAATAGCATTTCAACAGCTATAAAGATATTTTACCTGTTTTCCAAGCAACAAAATAAAAGACTTTTCTTGAGTAAGATATGATTTCTAAATGATGCCCATTATAGCCACATTCAAAGCATGGACCATTTGACACTGCTGAGTGCTCATTAAATATGGCTTTCTTTTAAGTACTAGAATGTTATGAAATGCAATATCTGCAGAAATGTTATTGAAAATATTATTTCACCCTAACAGATGGACCATTTCTTATTATTAAATGTCTTATACAGCATTTTCAGAGCAGAATAGATTGCAAAACACCACTTTTCTGATTCATAATAGTATGCAATAACTTGCATGACAAATCTGTTTTCTCATCAGATTTTATTTTTTGTCAGTGAGATTTTTTAACTATATTGATTTTATTTGCAAGCTCTGCTGCTCTCTGACTGAAAATGTGACACACAGGCAAAAACGCTGTTACAAATCAAAAGAACACAGGATACATAGAATGAAGTGGTTTATTTTATTGTAATATGATAGATACTCATGGTGGTTGAGGGGTTTAAAACCAAGTCCACTGTACCTTTGTGATCACAGCCTACACTAATTGTATGTGATAGAACTGAAATCATTATCATATTTTAAGACCTTATTTTACTTTAGTCACAGATCAAAGGAGACTGCTTGTGTTCTACTACAGGAACTGACTAAACTGAAGCTGGGTGCAGTGGTGGGGTAGATGCATACCCCTGTACTACATAGAGAACAGAACTGACATAAGACACCTGTAGCATACAGGATTAGATGTAGGAATTAACTGGAATTTACCTACAGTGTTAAAGCAGAGGTCACTAAAATTAATCATTGCATTCTTTGAGCTTTATATTTCTGGCATTGTTTTATGTTTCTCATCTGTCCTGAAACTACTTCCTCCCTATTTCTGAGGTGGAGTTTATAAAATTGGTCTAACAACTTTTATGTTATCTGATTGCTTCAAGGCTTGCTGATTTAAAAATAGTTTCTGTTTGTAAATTCTTGCATACACTGTTGGAAACTCATGCTGTTCTGGCTGGTGTGATTCTCAAACAATCTGGAAATATATCGCTGATTGATAAGTATATTTCTTGGCATTTTAACCTTTCTGAGTTCTGCATTGTCTTAATTTTGCCTGACTGAATTATTTTATATATTTTCTGGCATTGTTTTATGTTTCTCATCTGTCCTGAAACTGCTTCCCCCCATTTCTGAAGTGGAGTTTATAAAACTGGTCTAACAGCTTTTGTGTTGTCTGATTGCTTCAAAGCTTGCTGATTTAAAAATAGTTTCTGTTTGTAAATTCTTGCATACACTGTTGGAAACTCCTGGTGTTCTGGCTGGTGTGATTCTCAAACAATCTGGAAATATATTGTTGATTGACAAGTATATTTCTTGGCATTTTAACCTTTCAGAGTTCTGCATTGTCTTAATTTTGCCTGACGGAATTATTGTTTGCCTGACTGCATTATTTTATATATTTTCTGGGATTTTTTTTTTTTTGTTTCTCATCTGTCCTGAAACTGTTTTTCCCTCTCCCTCCCACTCTATTTTTGTAGAGTTGTTATAGTTGGTGGCTTTGCAGTTGCCCACCCCTACTGTAAATTTGATCTGGGACACTCCTCCAAGTCTGGCATTCACTCTACTTAATACAGAGAAAACATTTAAAGAAGGCCACCCCACTTAGGTTCTTAACCTTGAAGTTTTCTTCTGCTCCTCCTTCCTCTCTCCTTGCACTTTACTAAAAAAAAAAGTTATACTTTATTTTGCTTTTGCCTCTTCTTAAAAGTACTCAACAGCATTTTTCTGTTGCTTTTATTACTGCTTGGTTGTAGCCTGATTAAATTGTAACTGTTATTCTAAGCCTTTGGTTGAAGCACTTGGGCTTCAGACCAGTTCTTTTACATTAAGAAGGTATGTGGTCTGCACTGTTGTGGCAGGACAGGTAGCATACATCCTTCTAAGTTGGGAGTTGCTGATTGAAGGCTTAGTGTCTGTTATTCTAAAAGTGTATTAGTTCTGGTTTAAGCTCTTGGGCTTCGGGACAGTTATTTTACATTAAGAAGGTGTGGTCTGCACTCTTGTGGGAGGAGAGGGTAGATTCTACCCTTCTCAGCTGGAAGTTTCTGGTTAAAGGCTAATTGTGCCTGCTTATTTGAACTGTTTCTTTATTAAATTGGTATGCCTTGTTTGCTGTAGCATAGACTAAATGCAGACCTGCTGAATCTAGCTTTGTTTGTATAACTTGAGCACTAATCCAGACCATCTTTTTTTGGAGAAGGTTCCCCTGCACCCTACTGGCAGGAGTGTGCAGTTAGAAATTGTCTGATTGAAGACTGCTGGAACGGGGCTCAGTTTTAGCTTTTTATTGGTTAATTGGTTTAAATCAGTTTGCTCATTTGCTACTGTTGCATTAAAAAAAATACACTTTATGCATTGCCGCTTAGCTAGGGTTAAACTATTCCTGGCACCATAAAGTCTGCTTTTCAAATTTTCCCTTAGAACTAGCCAGTTTTTAGTTTTAGCACTCAAATCTGTTTCTTTGAACTCAGCACTTGTTCAGAACTCATTGTAAGCACTAAATAAACTACAAATTACTACAGCACTCAACTTTCCTCACTTGTCTAGAGGAAAACAGTTTTTAGTACTTAATAAATAAGCACCTATCCAGGCATGTCTAAGGGTCAGCTCCTAGTGTTTTCTCCCGTCTACCTGATGAATCTGGGCATCTTGGGGCAATGCAGTAATTGCCTCATGTACACAGACAACCCTCTCCTCCTACCACCCAATACTACAACCTGGGAGAGATGCACTTATATAGCCAAACTGGTAGCAAAGCTCTCTTCACCCAAGACTGGACTAGACAGTCAAGAGAAGAAGGTAAACACTTGCACCACACCACACTCATCACATAGTTCCTCAAAACCTACACCACCAAAACACACAGCAACACAACACACACACCTACATTCATGGAGGCTCTCAATAAAAATCTGCTCAAGCAACAGAGACCTCCAAAGCAGAAATGCATGCAACCTCTATCCCCCAACACAACCCAAATGACACATAGTCCACAAACTCATTGTGCCACTCAACCACAGCCCATAAGGCATAACAATGTACCCAACACTCCAGTCATAGGTGACTCTATAGTCAGGCAAACTGATGTTCCACTCATCAGGCTAAACAAGGAGAAAGTTACTGTCAGCTGCCTGTCGGGTGCCAGGATCCACCACATAATGCATGCACTCAGGTCACTCCACAACAAGTACAAATATGACTCTGTCATTGTCCATGTTTGTGTGAATGACCTGAGACGTACCTCCCTGGACTACATGAAAAGAGACATGGAGGAGCTCTCCAATCTTGTAGCCCAGGCAGGTATGACCCTAGCCCTGAGTAGCATCCTGCCATCACCCAGAATGATACCACAGTACAAGGACAAAATGATTGACTTCAACAATTGGCTAAGCTTCTGGTGTCATTCTAAGGGGATCCAGTATCTGTCTGCCTGGGATGACATGATTGACAGACCACGATGCTTTGCCAGAGATGGCCTGCACCTGTCACCCTTGGGATTCTGGATACTGGCTAAGGCTCTTGCCACCCCTATAGTGCCTTTTTTAGGCAAGGTTCAAATGACAGATTCACCACAGTAACAGGTACAAGCAAGCAGAATCTGAGGGTAATGCTACTCAATGCTAGGAATCTAAACCTCAAAATGCATTCAGTCGTGGCACTCCTTAAAATGGAGAACATCGACATCTGTGCAGTGACAGAGACCTGGTTCAAGACTCCAGAGAGCACCCCTGTATTACCAGGCTATAATTCATACCACACCTTTCGGCCAACTAACCTGGACTGAAACACTAAAGGTGGAGGGGTGCACATATTCATTAAGGATATCCACACCTCCAGGCTAGTTGCTCAGCATAATGCATCCAAGATTATCCAAGTGCAGCTAACTCTAGGCAGGACTGCAATCCAAATTGTAACTTGCTACAGAACTTCCACCATCCCCCAGGATTCCCACTCCTCATTTCTTGATACACTGGAAAATATTAGGGTACAACCCAACACCCTAATAATGGTCGATTTCAACTACCCCACCATTAACTGGGAAAACTACTCATGTACCAACTCTTTTGCTCAACGTTTTCTGGAATTCATAAATTCCAACGCCTTGGATCAACTTATCCACACCCCCACTAGGGGAAGCAATATCATAGACTTGGTCATTACCAACATGGGTGACCGGTGCTCCACACCAGAGGTCAATTTCTCATTGGTCAAATCCAACCACAAGCTAATCAGCCTAGACATCCACATCCTAACCCCCCTCCCCCCTCCATTAGGGAAACCACCATAAAAATTTTCTCCAAAGCCAACTTCATGCTTCTTAAGACAGAAGTGGCAAACTTCACGACACCTATACAGATGGACAATAGAGGTATGACTGCTGAATCCTACACAAATGCACTTTATAAGCACTTACACGAGTGCATGGATTGTGCTATCCCTAACAGAACCAAGATGCTATCCTCAAAAAAAAGGAAGCCAGTCTGGTGGTCCCCTGCCATAAACAAACTCTACAACAGAAGAAAGAAACTGTTGCAAAAAAGAGTAAAATCCCATGAATGGAAGAACTCCCTGGTCAGCCTCAGTAAGAAGCTGAGATCCCTCATAAAATCCTCCAAAGCCAGTTATGAAAACAAAATCGCAACTGATTCTAAAGACAACCACAAATATAGCTATGTGAAGAATCTCAATGGCAACACTCAGATCTGCTCTGAGTTACAGCACAATGGCACTAAATATACAGAACCAACTGATATTGCCAACATCCTGGCAGATAGGTTCAGTGCTAACTTTACTCCCCCCTCACCCCCTTAAGGGCCCATCTCTATACCGGAAGAATGCAAAGTTCCTGTAATCATGGCTGCACAGGTAAAAACCACACTCTCCAAAGCCAAGAACACAGCATCCATGGGACCTGACAACATCCCAAGCTGCATTCTACATGAACTACAGAATGAACTAGCACCCTACCTAACCACTATGTTCAATCATAGCCTCACCTCAGACTTTGTGCTCACTGAATGGTGCACAGCGACGGTTATCCCACTCCACAAAGGGGGAGCCACTATGGACTCTGGGAACTACTGCCCCATTAGCCTAATGAGCCTGGTCTGCAAGGCCATGGAACATATCATCATGGAACTTATAAACAAAGACATTGGTAATCTCCAAACTGTGGAGCTCACCCAGTTCGGGTTTGTAAAAGGCAGATCATGTCTCCTAAACCTGATTTACTTCTTTGAAGCAGTCACCAAAGCCATAGACAAGGGTACGGTGGTTCACACAACCTATCTAGATCTCGCCAAGGCTTTTGACACCATTCCCCACTCTGGAATTATAGATAAACTCACTAAACTAGGTACAAATCCCTATGTCACAAGATGGGTTGCCAACTGGCTCACTGACAGAACCCACACTGTGAAAGTAGCAGACTCCAAATCCAACTTCAGACCAGTGACAAGTGGAGTACCACAGGGTTCAGTCCTGGGTCCTCTCCTGTTTGCTATCTACTTTTCTGAAGTACAAGCTAACACAGAAGGTCTTTGGCTAACAAAGTTCGCAGATGACTGCAAACTAGGAGACATAATTGAAACTTCTAACAATGTAGACATCTTACAATAGGGCCTCACTGAGACAGATACCTGGTGTCAAAGCCATGGCCTCAAGCTCAATGCCAAAAAGTGCATTGTCATCCCTTTTGGTAAAAACTCTGTATCCATGAGCTACCACATAGGTGGTAGTCTACTTAACACCAAGAGTGTGATAAGAGACCTTGGGACACAGGTGGACAGTAGTCTCTCCTTTGATAATCACACTGCCACAGTAGTCAAGAAATCTTTCTACGTGGCACACCTCATCACAAAAGGTTTCTCATCCAGGAAAAAAGAGGTAATTGTTCCCCTCTACTTGTCACTCATTAGACCCATTATAGAGTACAACACCCCTTTTGGTATGTACCTTATAAGACATCTACAACAACTGGAAAAGTTACAGAAATACCTTACAAAGAGGATTACCAGCCTCAAACAGATGACCTACGCAGACCGTCTCAAAAAACTCCAGCTTTACTCTGTTGCATATCGCCTACTCAGAGGCGATCTCTGCCTAACATACAAAGCTATGTGAAACCCAGAGCTGTTGGACATGCTCCACTTAAAGAAATCCCAATCCCTCCACACTCTAGGGACCTAAACCTTGTCACCACAATAAACAGAACATAATGGCGGGATATATTCCTGTTCCAGAGACTTCCCATACTCTGGAACAAACTACCTATCTATATCAAACAAAGCTCCTCATTAGCACTCTTCAAGAAAAATCTTGATGATTGGATGGGAAATAGAAAATTCACCCCGGGGATCACCTCTGTGGCTCTGCTCAACAAGGGCACAGGACAATAATTTTTTTGGGTAGTGAAAGCCAGGGAACCTTTTTGGCTAGGCTTATATAGTCCCTAGGGCTGATAGCCTAGTACTTACCTATGAACCTATGAACCTATAAAACAGGCATACAGTAACACACTCGTAGCTCTGAAGGGAGGGCTGTAAGCAAGCTTTCAGTTTCTACCCCAGTTACTATTTCAGAGGGTGCTACACCTTCACATAGAGGACCACTACTGTGTGATATGATTCAGGGCTAAGGCATGGTAAATATTTTTGTAACAGGCTCAGGACTACTTATTTTACTGATCCATAAGAGGCTAACTGTTCCAAAACATTCTGTGAACTATCTAGGTCTTCTTCACTTTATGTTATTAGTACTATCAGATGTTTTTAGGTACTTCATAATGAATTATCAAACTGCATTTTAAAGTGTAAAAATGCAAAAATTAAGTGTCATATAAACAAACATATTAAAAATAATATTGCCCAGTCCCTTTAGTTAAATGCACTGACATGATCATATGGCAGCAGAGAAGGGGCAATGACCACACACAGTGAAATATTTTTCTGGTCCAGCATGTATGCAGCATGATCCTACATCAAACAACAACAGCAACAGAGACATAACTCAGCACCACACCAAATGTACTAGGATTTCAACATTCTATTACACTAACTGACACTTTTACACAAAACACAGTAGAAATCCAGTGTTTATGAATGCTACCTGTCGTTATAATGTACAAAAACAACTGGACTTTGACAAAACAGGTGCCAATGTAAATGTAGTGTGTGCTATTTTGTATCACCTGCACACCTCGCAGAGACATAAATTCATAGAGTTTTATCAAAGCCTCATAACACTGCTCCTTCAGATGTTGTATATGCTTCAGTTTGTTACCTACAGAATCCTGCTTCAGTTAAACTTTGATAATATCAGTCCTTTTATTAGAAAAGTGATACAGCATAACCAGAATAAGTTATTTCAAAAGCCTCAGAAAAGTGAGAATTTAAGTGTGAATGGGGAAATATATACACTAATTCCAAGGTTACACTATATTGGAATATTCCTTCCTCTCTGAGGTACAGTGATTTCAGAGTTAGTATATATAAGTTATAGGGGTTTGGGGTGTAGTACGATGAACCCTCCCTATAGATAAAAACTTTAAAAATGTAACAACAAGCTTCAAAGTTCACCTTTATGTCAGAAATATACTTAATTTTCAAAGTGTTGGGATATGTGGTATTATGTCTCTTACTTCTGATAGGGATGCGGTGGTGGTGCTGCAGTAGTGTTGTCGCCTCACAGTAAGACATTGTCCTGTTCGATTCTCAGCTCGAGCTTCTTCTGTGTGGAGACATGCATGAATAGGCGTACCTTTGTTGAAGGTTGTGCGTCAGGGCCTACAACTCGGCACGTAAAAATCTACTGCCAATCATTAGCGGACCGGAGTTCCGCTGTGGCAACCCCTAACCGGGAAAAGCCAAAAGACACAACAACAACTTCTGACAGGGATCCCTTACTGTCCCTGTACTTTGATGTATTTTGTACATAGGATGATATTTTTAGTGAGTGATCATTTACACTCATCTACAATTATCCCACCTTCTCTGAAAATGCACTTTGTCCTGGCCTTCTCTGTTAACAAATGCAAACATATTTGAATTATTTATTAATTGTGCTAACTGGGGTAGTGAACTGATAAGAGGACCCATAGCAGCCATATATCAGATACAAGATACTTGCATAGACATGAAAATAAACACATACCATATGCACAAATGGAAATTCAGACAGCTCACACAGAATCACAGTTTAATATTTAATACAGGTAATTATAACTAACAGACTGTAATACAACGTTCAAGACTTCATTACCACTACAAGGTATTTTCAGTATGTATATTGTTTTTCTGTGTGTGTTCACTGTAAGGGGTGTGGGAAAAGGGACTTGAAAAGTAGTAATAATTAGGCAGAACTGAGCTATTAATTTAAATTCTAAAAAAAGGCAAAGTAGCAGGGACAGTTTTAATGAAGGAGTAATTTGCAAAAACTGTTACGCTCAGCCTTCCATAAACCATTTCTATTTTACAGTACATCACTAGGCTTTGATAGAGTAATGAAACCTTCCAGTTTTCACCAAGAGTTTAGTTTTACAGTGAGGAAGACAATGGAGCTCTAATTTTACAGTCAGAAGAGGATGGAGGTCTGAATAGTTATAACAAAATAAACTGAGTGAAGCAACAACTTTTTGGCAAGGTGTTCATACAAAGCCTATTTGAATACATATACACATTAATAAAGACAAATCAAAAGCTAGTAGGGGGTCACTAAGCACTCAAGACAGTGAGTAAGAAGCCAGCATTAATAAATGGTGGGAGTGTTGTAGTTCAGTGGTTGTGAGCACTTTTTCTTCTGGGAGTCCATATGGTAGATGCTGTGTTGCCTATTTCTGAGTATCTCTCTGGACAGATAAATTAGGTTTTTCATTTCCAGGCAGGTTTGGTTAAGATTCAGTGGCTAAACACTGCAACCCATGAATCACAAAAGAAAAAAAAGATCAGAGTTCTACCAGGGAATAACAAGAATAAAGAACTGCTGAAGCACAGTGGGTTCCAGGATGGTGAGTGTGGTAGAGCAAAAGCAGTGGGTTCCAGGATGGTGAGTGTGGTACAGCAAAAGCATATTCTTTCCTTTGTACATCTCCATAATTATTATGCTGTCATGGCAAAGGGTGTAGTGATTCATCTATAAAGGTGTTAGGAGTGGATATTCAAAAGCAACTCTGCAGACCGCTGATGAGGGAGCCAGTGGAGGAAGGCATGGGACCCCCCCAAGTGTTGAATAAGGGTAGAACTAAAAATGATGGTGGGGCTAGGGTGGTTAGGCAGCTCCTTGGTTTTGTAACTGAGAAGAACACAGGACAAAACCTTAAGCTCATGAGACAGCCATATAAGGAAGGGTACCAGATGTTATTGCCCACCATTGGACAAATCACTGTAACAAAGCTCAATAAAATAGGAATTTATGAGGTCAGTGCAATGAATACTGTGGTTTTATTGTTTTTATGGTGTTTTCACTCTTAACCCAAATGTGCATGGAGGGGGTTGCTCCCCTAAAGTTACCATGAGCAATCTCAAAATGACAGTGCAGAAGATTAAAATTATGAGCTGCTAATGATATTCATCCTGTATTTCAGGGTTAGATTCCTCAAGCCTCTATTTTCACTATGCAGAACTCTGAACAGATCTTTTAATCAGACAGTGCTTCCAAATCACTCTGAAAAGATGCTTGTGCCTAGTGGATTTACACAGTTATATAGTAAGTAATATAAATAAAAAAGGTGGAAATACTGTTGGGCAAAATAGATGAATCTTGAAGTGATGAGTGTTGACAAAAACAGCTGAAGGATTCATGACAATATCACAGTCATGAAAGAGCCAGGAACAGTGCAGGAAGATTTTTTTTGGGGGTGGGGAGTCCCTCAGATTAGCGTATGCATGCATTAACACTCTATGTCTATGAGATGTTCCTTGTCCATGTCATGGGTGGAGTTTGGCAACTGTACTCTACAGCTACCAACATATGTTTAAACTTGGGCTTTCCAACCTTTTTGGCTCAGGGGCTACTTACCATACAATTCAGAGTCCACTTAGTATACTTGTCAAGGTTTGGTGGGGGCAAATATTAAACTGAGTATGACTCCATTGATTCATAGTATGTGGAAAAAAACTCTTGTCTGCCTAAATTTGAACAATAAAGAATCTGATCCAGTTGAAACTTATTATAAATTAACATTAACAGTACAGTATGGGGGGGGGGGGGCATGGCCAAGATGGTGGCTGGTTAACAGCACTTTCCCTTAGCTTTGATATCTAATATGCATTTCTGACAGAAATTTAAAAAGAAAATGGCACCAGCTGATCTATTAAACCCATGGATTTATATTTCTTAAAGTTTCTGGAAGACCATACTGAAATATCTTTTCCTTATTTGCTGAAATTTCTGCCAAAATCTTCTCAGAAAGGACACTGACAATTCCTCAAGATGCGTTACTCCAAAAGCAGTGTGGAGGACCAGTCAATGAAAAAGGAATTACAAGCTTAGTTTTCTTCTATGAATGATTTAGCTGCATAAATTGATAACATGGACAGTAAGCTGGATTCTTTTAAAGAGGAGAGTACAAAACAAATGAAACAGCTGAAAGAAATGATAATGCAGCATAATACCCAGATTGCAGGTATAGAAGACACCTTAAATGACCTAGAGGGCAGAATTACTGAACAAAAGCTTCAAGTGGAATTTCTTTTGAAACAAAGCACTTCTTTGCTCAGTAAAATTGATGATCTAGAAAAGAGATCAAGAGGGAACCATCTTCATATATATGGCTTGCCAGAGAAAACAGAGGGGGGACAACATGATAAATTTCCTCACATCTTGGTTACCTGACATCTTAAATCTACGGGAGTTCCTTTCTTATGGGATAAAAAGAGACCATAGGTCACGAGCAACTTCATCTTCTAAAAAGGTAAACTCTAATCCAAGATCTATAATTGTATGCGCTCTCTCCTCTCAAGACGAGGAACTGATATTGAAAACAGTATGGGCTAACTCTCCAGTTAAGTTTAATGACAACATCATAAGATTTGATAATGACTATTTGTCTGCAGTGATTATAAGAAGAAATGAGGTTTGGAACATACCAATTTGTCCAGGGACATCTTCAAGTGGGGCTAGATAAATAGAGTAGCAGGAAGTAAGAGGATAGGGAGATGATTGGGGTAAATAAGAATGAGAGATGATTGGGAGGAAATGAGGTACAGGTACAGAGGGGCTTAAAGGATTTTAGGCAAGTGTAACTGGAGTAGGAGTCACATTTTTGGTGTGAACTTGCTAAGGCAAGTTGTTCATCCAAAACGACATTTGGGTTTTTCAGAGAACAGGTAGGCCATGGTTCTAGAGTAGTGGGATAGTCATAACAGGTGGAGGGTCTATTTATATATAGAAGCTTACTTAATTGCAATGAGGAACGGTGGTTCTATGGGTTCATCGGTCCTGGGGGTCGAGCAGGTAATGGCTCGTGGGGATAAGGGTTAAGGTTTTTGGTATAGATGGAATTAAGGGCAGATGGTTACTGAATTTTGATGTTATGATACACATTGTTTTGAGGTGGATTATGCTTGCTCTTTCATTGGTGGTTTAGTGTGTTTCATCTGAGGCTTGTTTTGCGGTCTACTGCATTGCTGAATGCTCGTTGTCTGAGGTGTCTAGTTCTGTGGCATTTGCTGTCATCCCTGCTGTCTGTTTTCTTTAGTGCTTACTGTAGTTAAGTATTTTGGGTGGGGAGCTTTAGCTAAAACCAGTAAGAAGGGTGGCGTTTGCATGTTGCTGTTGGTGTGGAGCTTTTTTTTATCTCGTCTGCTGTTATGCGATTATGTAAGCATAGCTTTGCAGCGGGAATAACGCTGAACTAGTGAACTTGGGAGTGACTTCAGGAAGCCAAATGGCCTAATACTTAAACCCAAGTGGATGGTTCTGTATGGTCAACCTACCTTCATTGGCTGACTCTTAGATGTAGAGGCTGCAGGGTGTGACCTTTGAATTATTGTGTTTGGACTTCACTCTTGTGTTTTACGAGGTTTTCTCTTTCCCTTAGCTCGTTGGTGGTGTTGATTTTGCTTTTTGGTTCCCCATGAGTTCACAAGCAATGAGGCATGGTTGCTTCTGTGCATGTGTATGTACCTAGACACTGCACAGACTTTTCAAGACTTTGATTAGTCTTTGTGTAAGGTACTTGATGGGATGATCAAAAAAAAAAAAGTTGCCTGAAGGTGGTCAGGTTGGTTTTCTTATTTTACGAGGTAGGCTGTGCTTCTGAATTTCAGGGGAGCTCACAACTAACAGTTGGGAGGCATGTTTTGGCTCCAGTTCCATTGGCAGTTTGCTAAAGTTAGGGGAGTAATTCTTAGATGGGCCCGTTGTTTGGCCTTTTGTTTCCCCGCTTCAGGTTTGTCCGGCTTTCTTGCACTCGAGGGCTGAGAGACATTTGGCTTGTTGGAACTGCTTGGCAAATCATTTGGGGTGAAAAGCATTTAATTCACACATTTACTGCAAAAAATATACATTTTAACATTGAAATGGCATTCTGTATTGCATGATGTTTGTTCTCCTACCTTTGCCTATAATAGGCTATTTTCTTAAAAATGGCTTCGCTGATGAATTTAACAAGGTATTGTTTTCTAAATAAGAAGTCCTTGCTGACATTAAATTGCTCTAAGGTGCCATTCAGACTGTCTCACTGGCAGTAAATATCATTTGTAAAGCTAATGTGAGTAAAAAAAAAAAAAAAAAAAAGAAACGAGCACATAAATCAGGGATATCAATTGTACAGACTTTCGCAGACTGCCCAGATTTGAATCATATTATGATCAGTTTTCATACATTGTGGTTTTCTAGCAGATTAGTGGCAAACCATTGCAGACTGAAGTTAAAATGACAGGGATTTTAGTTAGTTGATTTGGCCTAGTGGTGCTTTGCTCTGGCTATAGTGCAGAGAGTCCTGGGTTCAAGAATTAGCAGCGCTGGTTAATTTGTCCTTATTTGGTCCTTTCTTTGCTCTTGGGGTCTCTGTCAGTTAATTTTTTTTCTCTCCTCTTTCCATTGTTACACTGGTCTGCACAACGTCATGGATTCCATTTAGAGGCAGCAGATGCATGCCTCTCTCCTGCTGGTGGTTTTCATTTGGAGAGTCCATGTTACTTACATACAGGTGTGTGTGTTCTCGTTGTGGGTTCCCTCCCTGTTCCTTTGTGATTTTCTGGTGTTTTTGTGGCAAATCAAGGATTATGTCATTAGGAGACAGTTGCCTGAGTTTGTCTACATGTTCAGAGGATGCATAATGGCTCAGGACCCCCATTTTTATTCCACCCTCTTCCAGGTTAGAATTCATGACAACATTCAAAGTACACAATCAGTAGTGAGGGATTGGGGCACCCAGGTTGATAGTAACCTGATTTCTGACCACCATGTTGCTTCTGTTGTTCTAAAGCTTTCTACATGGCACACTTTATAGATAAGGGTATCTCATCCAGGGATGGAAAGGTCATAACATCCTTGTAGTCTTCCGTTATAAGGTTAATTGAGTACAACCCCCCCCCCCCCATTTGGCATGTACCTCGTTAAGCACATGCAGCAGCCGTTGTGACCACAGAGGTTCCTCACCTGGAGAATCCAGGGCCTTAAACATCTATCCTACACAGATAGGCTAAAAGCCCTGTCCCTCTACACAGTTTCATACAGATTCCTGAGGGGTGACCTTTGCCTGGCATACAATGCAATCTCAGACCCCACCTTGATGGAACTGCTGCAGATCTGTAAGTTGGGCTACACTGGAGTAACCCATATGCAGGACCTCAACCTATTTTGAGATATCAACAGGACTTGGTGGTGGGACAGATAGGATCCCAGCAACTTCCCAATCTGTGGAATAGAATCCCTTCATTGAAAATGCAAACAACTGGAATGCCAGGCAGGCATCCCATCCCATCACTCATCACTTCATGCTTCATAGAGGGCATATATAGGGCTGCCAGCAAGTTCAGACCTCATATCCTATGGAAACTGATGTACTCAAAACCCATTATGCTGTCAATTTAGCAATGGATCTGGAAAGGTTAAATGCAATTTAGGGAGGCTGTCAGAATATGTCCATGGATCTATGGGGTATTGGTAAAGTAGATAGGTTTGGAGGATTTAGAGTTTGGCTTATTGTGGGTTTCTCCTCTTGTTCCACAGATTACGTTTGTTATTTCTTGGCAATAATCAGTTTTACGGGCAGAAGTATGAAAGGTTTGACATTCTTTTAACTCTGATTATTGTCTTTCCTGCCATCTACATCATGAGGAGCATTGCCTCTTAAGAAAGTGGAACAGAACAAATGGTGGCTTAGCAAATCATCAGAAAGTCAGAAAATAAGACTGACACTTGAGATTCAGGCATATACCCTTCAGAGAATTCATGGCAGTACAGGATTTGTTATTCTATCAAGTTGGTAGGTGCAACAGGTAATTAATATCAGTTTTGGGGTGGGGGGCTTCCATTATTTATAGCTAACTTACTGCCGGTGGTAGGGGATGGCCATAGGTATATTGTGTTGGGGCACAGACACGGGGTAATGGGTTGATTCCCAGCTTTAATTGGAGGGGATCACAGAGCTTGCAGGGAGGAAGGGTTTGAATTGGTGAACATGGGGACTGATGAGGTGCTCCTTCAAGAGGTGTTTTACCTGTTTTAAGAACCGTAACTTTATTGCTGGGTACAGGTTGCGGTTTGAACCTTGGTAGAGTATAACAGCTCATTAGATGCTGCCAACATTTTCACTTCTACCACAGGAAGAGATACGTTTGTTTAGTGTTAATTTGGGTAAGTGAGTTCACAGGATTGTTTAGTACTGGTTACAGAAAGGCTCCTAAGGCTGTTTTGTGGGAAGGGCAGAGCATTAAATTAAGTTGACCCATACAGTGCATTTTGAGAATTTTGGACAGAAGTTAGGAGGTCAGTCAGGTATTCCTTTTTCTCCAGTTACTGCTGTCTGGGTCATAAAGCTAATTGCTGCATTACATCCCATCACTGGTGGCAAAGGTCTTGCTGGAGAATAAGGTGGTTCTGGGTTTTTGAAAATAGGGGATGCGGTGTAGGGTAAAGGCTGTGCAGTTGAGCAAGGCGACCCCTGGCAGTGTCTACAGTTACATTTTTGGTTGTGACTGCACAGAGCTTACATTTGTCTTTTCTTTTGCAGATCAGCTGATGGAATTTTTCTGCTGTGGAATGAGGTTATAGATGGGGAGTGCAGAGTGGGCATTAGTGGGAGGCCAAAAGGAAGCAATCTTGAAAAGTGATGGATGCAGCTGTGATGGAATGGTTTCGGCCACTGGAGTGGTAGGCAATGAGGTTTCAGGTAATTTTATTTTGATAAGTATGCAGTTAGGCATGTCAGAATTGTGTGGAACTCTTGGGGTGCATTTACAGTTACCCATTCAGTTTAATGTGCTGGTAGAGGTCCATGATGTGCTCTGGTGATAGAAAGCTGAAATTGTTCATAGGGTGTGGTAGGTATTGGTAATGTTACATACTAGGTTAGGGTTTAAGTGGAGTACCACAAGAACCATTTCATTTATGCTTGAGTGAATTTTGTAGGTAGGGTTTCAGGAAGCATTGTAGGCATGAGGGTGTGTTTGGTATATTTTGGGAACAGGGTGCTTTATTTATGGGGGTGATAGAGGGTTTATGCAAGGCATGCTTTTGGAGATTTACAGAAGTAGGCCATGTTTTACTCATCTACTAGCTGCATAGGTATCATGGGGATTAAGGTTAGTTCTGAATGTCATGGCTAGGGTTCTAGCTAGGATTGGCCTTAGGAGGTAATAATGTTGGGGGGTGTTTAAGGTTATGCAGGTGTTAGGTGTTTCTAGCAGTCAGCACCTTAATCAAGAGCATAGTATTGTACTATCATGAATTTGGTTAATGGTCATTGATTTGAAGGGTTGGGGTAGGTTGTGTGGGTAGATGGACAGACGTTGACTATTGTAAAGATGGGGTTTGTGCAGGGATTGGTTTTGGGATATTGAGTTCAATGGGTTATAGCTTCTGTGGCATTTGTTATGGCTGTAGTTAGTTATTCCAGAAATGTTTTGATGGTCAGCAAATGCGAAGATGATCATTAGGTGATACGCTTGTATTGGATAGTTGGAGGGATGGCAGGATGGCTCTTGGATTTTATTATATAGGGCTGCTGTTAGGGATAGTTGGCAATTGCCCTTGCATGGTTACAAGTGATATTGGGTAACATTGGAGAAGGATCAGGGGTTTAATTTCAGTTGCTTGGTCTATTGGCTACTTTGGCTATGTATGAGATAGGGTTAGTAAGTTTATTTATTTTTATTTACATTTGTTGACTGAGAAAGTCTGACTGGATACATGCCCATTTTCAGTGTAGGTCTGGGGAGAAAAGCTCCACAGTTACATTTTTAGCAAAATATAAGGTATATACAGAAGCATTCAAATTTACATAGATGGTACCAAACTTAACATTGACTAGTAATATAGCATTAAGCTTAATTCAAATTTACATAAATATTATCATACTTAACATTGACTAGTAAAATAGCATTGAAGCTTAAAATTTAACATATTTGAATAACGTTGGGGGATTGGGTCGGTGGCTTGTGTGAGGGAAGGAAGGATGACAGAGGGGATATTGAGTATTTTTTGTGTGTTAAGCTGGGTAGGAGGTTCATTTGAGTTTGTTGGGGATTATGGTTCATTTTCAGCTGTCAGTATGGAACTTTGTAGGGTTTGTGGTGGTTGGGCTGCTAAAATGCCATGATGGCTGTTTAAAACATTTTATGTTTATAATGTATAGTTGGTGTGATGTTAGGATTGTTGTTGCACTGACCTAGAGATCTCATTTGGTTATTACATTCATTGGGTGGTAAATGGGGTTCAATGTGGCATGATGGTATGCAATTGCCTCTGCGTGGTTTTTAGTGGCAGTGGGGTTAGTGTTTGGTTGTCCAGTTGGCTGGCCCTTGGAATCTTTGTGACATTTTCATTGGTCATGAGGTAATGATTATTTTGTTCATGCACATTGGTTATGCTAGGTTATGAGGTTATGGTTGCTACCTTAGCATAGGAGAGGTACCAGTGGTTTGTTTTCAGCTGTTTAGGTAACTGGCTATTTTTGCTAGTTATGTGATTAGGAGGTGATGACTCAGATTCAGCTTGGTTAGAAAGGATGGGGTACAGCAAATGATGTTTGGCCTAATATCTTAATGGTGGTTAGGTTGCTGGAAGATTGTCAGAGGGAGGGGGAACAGCCTGCTCAGGCTGGTGGGTGGAGAAGAGGGGCAGGCCTGCCCTCTTCTGTTCCCTCTCTGGTGGTGGATGTTCACTTCAATAAGTTGAGAAAGGCAAGTGAGCAGTTGTGCTGCTTGATAAGTAAATAAGCAAACGGAGGTAAGTTGCTTATTTGGTTGGAGGTGTTATTCAATAAATAGCAACTGAAGTGAGTGGTGGTAAGCTGCTTCATAAGTAAGCGAGTGGAGGTATGGATGCTGCTTACTGATCAGGATGAGTGGGGTCATGCTGTCCTCTGTTAATGTTACATGGGTGTTATCTTCACCTATATCATGTTTTGGTTGAAATTAATAAATATTGGTTAACAATCATGTTTATGGAAGTTTAATAAAGGTGTCAAATGCCATTTATGTGATATGTTTTATTGAAGGGGACTGTGGCAAAGGAATGTTTACCATTAATCAAGGAACTGGAAAAGAAACACTTTAAGTCTTGCAGGAAACAAAAGATGAACTATAAAGTGTTCTTTCTGGATGGTACCAAAACCTTTGACACATTAGGCTCTGCTGTTTCATATCTACTAAACAACAATATTATAGATCAATCAGAAGAAATGGATTGTAATGTTTTTTCACTTAAATGTCAAGCAGAGAAGAACAACCGGAAATTATTGGACAAAAAAGACTAAAAGATAAATTGTTTCTTAACTACTGTTTCTTTTGTTTGTATTTACATTAGCAACTGTTTTACACTCAAGTCTACTTAAAAGAAATTTCACCTTTTCTATACTCCATAAGGAAAATGTTAAAAGCTATTTTATTTCTCTCTACTCTTTCCACCACAGCACTGAAACTACCGAAGCAACAGAAATGGAAAACCAAATTCTTTCCCTAGGAAAAAATTTGGTTTTCTGTTTTTTCGATATTTTTAGCGGTTGCTGAAAATGGATTGATATTAGAACACTCGACATTTTGAACGTTCGGTGTTCTAATAAAGACCAAGTAAATCATATAGCTGTCTAAATGACTCTTTCATATGTCACACCTATATTGATTATATGCTTTTGTTTTTGCTAAAGCATTCATAATATAACATTACACGACAAAATACTTGACATTTAGTAAAGTTTACTAAATAAATGCATATGGTGCCTTTTTAATGATCTAATATCAATGCAAGCAATTCAACAATTATAAATGTACTTATATATTGCTTATTATCTTCAACATTTTTCTATGTGTTACCTAGAATAGGAGAATAGGAGTTTTTATCTAAATTCAATCAGGTTCTTTTCACATGACATAATACACTGCACTTAGTGCAATACTGTGGCACCATGGTTAAATACCACAAAAGTTAAATTATTTGCTTTAATCCAGTGAATCTTTACACATCTAATGGATATTCATCTTCTGTGATGGTTTTAATGGTTATGAGAAATGTTTAATTAGATGTTATATTATTGCATTATAAGGTGAAAATTAAATTATTTTATAAATACTTTGCTGCATAGATTTTATTATAGAATCTATGCTAAAAATATATGTTTAATTAGTCCTTTTAATAGCTGTAGTTATTAGAGTTTAGTGTTGGATTCTATGATTTTAAATGTTTTATTAATGTCATATGCTTAGCTAAGCTATATATGCAATTTTGAAGTGAAGGGGGTTACTGTTATTCACTTCATAAGTTCGAGCTGTAATTTTTAAGGGTTAAAACTGTTTACTTGCTTTTTTCTCTCCATTTCTCACCGAGATCACGAGGTAAAACACTTTAACTGCTTTTTCCTAAGTCCTTATCTTGAGATTGAGAAATCCCTCTGCCTAAATCTCTTTATGAAAGTGCGGCTAGCTCAAAATGAAACTAAACGGCTCAGACATGATGTAACCAGACTAATTAAAGGTCAAACTTGAGCTGTTCATGCTGTTTAGCAATTTAATGTGATACACACACTGGTTTAGCCTAACTGGTTTTACTGGTTTATTATAGGAATAACCCACGCCTGGGTGTGGGTAATGCTGGATTTACCCACGGTTGGTGTGGTTTGGGTCACAAGGGCGAAGCCCGAGTGGCCAAACAAAGCCAACCGTGGGTAAATCCAGCATTACCCACACCCAGAAGTGGGTTATTGCTATTATACAATGACATTATTTAAGAAAAAAAATAATTACTTTTCTTAAATAATGGCATTGTATAATGCCTCCTTGCTGCCCTTCCTCAGCTGTCTGGTATTCTGCGGCAGTTCTGATGTACTGCGCATGCATACACCTATGCAGTACATGAGAGCTGTGGGCAAAAGCAACGGAGAAAGCAAGATCTCCGTTGCTTTTTACAAACTGTTTCACTATGTTAAATGGGTTTAACATAGCGAGACAGCTTTAAAAAAAGAAACAGAGAATCTCCGTTGCTTTTTTTAAAGCTGTCTCGCTAAACTCGTTTAACATAGGGAGACAGTGTTGCTGTAAGAGTTATAGTAATGGAAAAAGTCTGGGCGACCGGACCTTTTTCCATTACTATAACTCGTATTTACAACGTGCACGCTGACCAATCAGCGTGCACATTTTTGAATATTAATGGGGGGTCGTTGTATAATGAAAGTTATTTAACTGCTCTATTTTATGTATATTACTTATTTAATCTGTAGAATATTTTCTTAGTATTTAATTACATTAGTAGAATGCATGAAGGAACTGCTATCTCCTGATGTTTATTATAAGTAAATAGTGAAATAGTTAGATATTTATTATTTTTCTTTTTAGTCACTAACTTAGTTAGAGCTTATAAGTGCTAATTCAGATGGTGGTATCCTTTTTATATGGAGAATGGTACACATTTGTACATTAATTAGATAAATGGCTCATAATAATAACTGGTTCATTCTGTTAAAAGTAAAATTATTAGATAGTCAGACTTAGGAATAAGATTGATAGGGGCTTTAGAGGGTGCACTTGGATGGATTGGCAATTCAAGTGTAGGGATTATTTTCCCCATAGATTGTATAGACTGATTTTTAAATCAATATTTAATGTTTTATTTCTTTTTTCTTCAATTTTGGGTGCCCATATACATTGGATATCTTGTCATTTCACAAGTAATCAGGTAATTTCATCTAGGTTTTATATATGTTTTCCCCCTTTCTCTGGTAATATCATATATGCATATATATATATATATATATATATATATATATATATATATATATATATATATATATATATATATATATATATAGATGTCTAGAAATTCTGTAAACAGTTTAGCTACAAAATGTATTTCTATTAATGTAAATGGCTTAAACAATAATAGTAAAAGGGGAAGTTTGATTAAATATTTAAAAATTTCTAATCCACAGATTATATTTTTATAGGAGACATATCTTTTACAAGTAGACTTAAATTCAGTATTAGTAAGTAATAGTATTAGCAAGCTCACATCATAAACTAAAGACAAGAGAAGTAATGATATTATGGAAGAACTCAATTATAATGCCTAAAGCTATAAATACTTATCAAGATAGATCAGGAATGCTTTGTTTCTTAACTTTAGAGATAAGTGAGAAAATATATGCATTAGTGAATCTATACTGGATCCCTGGGTTAGGAGTTAAGGTAGTTAAGCAACAGATAGAAGACATCATACAATACTGTAAAGGAAATATAATACTAACTGGAGATTTTGACTGTATAATGAATGCTAGTGATATTAACACTATAAGCACAAAGCATTCTATAGCTATGTCAAGAATCTCAATGGCAACACCCAGATCTGTTCTGAGTTACAGCATAATGGCATGGAAATTACAGAACCAACTGATATTGCCAACATCCTGGCAGATAGGATCAGTGGTAACTTTACCCCCCTCTCACTCCCTAAAGGGCCCGTATATATACAGGAAGAATGCAGAGTCCCTGTAATCACATTTATGCAGGTAAAAGCTGCACTCTCTAAAACCAAAAACACAGCATCCATAGGATCAGACAACATCCCAGACTGCATTTTACACAAACTTCAGAACGAACTGTCTCCCCACCTAAGCACCATGTTCAATCATAGTCTCACATCAGGCTTTGTGCCCATTGAATGGCACACAGCAACAGTTTTCCCACTCCACAAAGGGGGAGCCACCACTGATCCTGGGAACTATCGCCCTATTAGCCTGATGAGCCTGGTCTGCAAGGCCATGGAATGTATCATCATGGAACTCATAAACAAAGACATTGACAACCTCCAAACTCTGGGCCCCACCCAGTTTGGGTTTGTGAAAGGCATATCATGCCTTCTGAACCTGATTGACTTCTTTGAGGCAGTCACCAAAGCTGTAGATGAGGGTAAGGTGGTTCACACAGCCTATCCTGACCTCGCCAAGGCTTTCAACACCATCCCACATTCTGGAATTATAGCTAAACTCACTAAACTAGGTATAAATCCCTATGTCACAAGATGGGTTGCCAACTGGCTCACTGACAGAACCCACACTATAAAAGTTGCAGACTCCAAATCTGACTTCAAACCAGTGACAAGTGGAGTACCACAGGGTTCAGTCCTGGGACCTCTCCTGTTTGGTATCTACTTCTCTGAAGTACAGGCTAACACAGAAGGCCTCTGGCTAATGAAGTTCACAGATGACTGCAAACTAGGAGCCATAGTCGAGTCCCCAAATGATGTGGACATCCTACAGAAGGGCCTCACTGAGACAGATGCCTGGTGTCAGAGGCATGGCCTCAAGCTCAATACCAAAAAGTGCATTGTCATCCCCTTTGGTAAAAACTCTGTACCTAGGAACTACCACATAAACGGCAGTCTACTTAACACCAAATGTGTGATAAGAGACCTTGGGATCCAGGTGGACAGTAGTCTCTCATTTGATAATCACATTGCCACAGTAGTCAGGAAATCCTTCTATGTGGCACACCTCATTACAAAAGGGTTCTCATCCAGGAAAAAAGAGGTCATTTTCCCCTCTACTCGGCACTCATTAGACCCATTATAGAATACAACGCCCCTTTTGGAATGTACCTCACAAGACATCTGCAGCAGCTAGAAAAGCCACAGAAGTATCTCACAAACAGGATTACTGGCCACAAACAGATGCCCTACACTGACCATCTCAAAAAACTCCAGCTTTACTCTGCAGCATATCACATACTCTGAGGAGATCTCTGCCTAACATATAAAGCTATGTTAAACCCAGAGCTGTTGGACATGCTACACCTAAAGTAATCCCATTCCCTCCAAGCTACACGGTCTAGGGACCTAAACCTTGTCACCGCAATAAACAGGACATACTGGAGGGATAGATTCCTGTCCCAGAGACTTCCTATACTCTGGAACAAGCTACTCATCTATGTCAAGCAAAATTCCTTATTAGCACTCTTCAAGAAAAATCTTGATGAGTGGATGGGAAATAGGAAATACACCCCGTGATCACTTTCGTGGCTCTGCTCGACAGGGGCACAGGAAATTAACTTTCTTGGGTGGCATAAGCCAGGGAACCTTGTTGGCTAGGCTTACTTAGGCCCTTGGGCTGATAGCCTAGTACCTACCTATGAATTTATTTAGGAAAAACTGGGTCTACTTCATATGACCTAAATTACATTTGACTGAAATTCATTTGACTGAGACCAAAACACTGAAAGTTCAAAAGACTGAAAACTCATTTGACTGAAACTCATAACAATGACACATTAAAGTAAAAGGTATATGCCCTTTCCCCACTGTAGTGTGATCCTGGAGTTAGTATATATAGTTAGAGGGGGTGTGGTTGGCACAGCCCCCCACATACTTTATACATTTTAAACCATACACATGGATATTTATAACTGCAATGAATAACTCTTTGCAGAAAATAATATCTACCTAAACTATGTGGAGGGCTTTGCCCCCCACACCCCCCAAATACTAACTCCAGGATCGCACTACAGTGGAGAAAAGGGCATATACCTTTTACTTTAATGTGTCAGTGTTATGAGTTTCAGTCAAATGAGTTTTCAGTCTTTTGAACTTTCAATGTTTTGGTCTCAGTCAAATTCATTTCAGTCAAATGAAATTTAGGTCATATGAAGTCGACCCAGAAAAACTGCATCATCAAAGGTATTGACAGAATTTATTGACATGTTTAATCTAATAACTATAAAGGAATATGTTGATTCAGACTCATTATTTTATACATTTTAGTCACATTGATATGGTTCTTATTCAAAAATTGATAAAATATACCTATCAGGATAACTAATTACAAAGCTAGACAAAGTCAAGGTAATTTCATGTCCCCTTGTCAGACCAGAATGCACTTTCTTAGATAGTTATAGTTCACAGCATCATACACAAATCCTAAAACTTTACAGCTCTACTGAATATCATTAAACCCTACTCTCAAAATAGACGACTATGCTATACAGGTAAAAACCTACTTGCAATAACAAAGACCCACAACTCCTGAGGAAGATCCCTATTTACTTAGTATGTGTCCAAAATTTGGAATTCCTTACCAGTGCCCATTAGATGAGTACAATATATTAAACTTTAAAACTCTATTAACCAACAGCATCACACTGACTTCTGTCTTTGTTCTGAAACAGCTCTAGGCTAAACATCGGATATCACATGTCAAACAATCTATCAAACTAGTTCTACAGACTCTCTCTCTCATATTTCTGTTCTTCACATACCTCTCTCCCTTTCCTCACCTATAAATTTTCACTAGCAGTTATACTGTTTTCTTCATAATTCTGCTCACAACTCGTCATGTATGTTAAGGCCAGCTCTTCAGTTTCCAGTGGAATATATGGATTGTTATTAACCACAATGAGTATAGCATAACAAACCATATTCCTGTTCTACTGATGACAGGAATTGGGGCTTGGTATAATGGTTAAGGCATTTACCTCACAGATACAAGGTATATGGTTAGATTTTCACATTGGAAAGCAAAATCGGACAGGCTTAAAATGATCTACAAAGACAACTAACCTAGTACTTTCCTATGAACAATGACACATCCAGACCTCTTCATATACAAAATTACTTGCTTCTACTGTCTCATTCAAATTGCTCAGAATTACTGTATAATTGTGTACTTGTATTGTCATCAGATTATAACGTGTTGAACTTATCATGCCATTGCACTGTAAATTTTTATTTTATTATTTCAAGTTTTTGTAGAGCTTTTCTACCCAGGCCTTTGCTGAAAAGGGTTAATTTCCCATGCCCAGTTGAACTATCTAGGTCACCAAAGGCAAATAAATAAATAAGTTAATAAATAGGGGATGAAATCTCTAAATGATTGTTGTAATTCAATACATTTTTTCCAAAGTTTCAATATGGCACGTTTTTCTTTCTCAGTCCATATGCATTTTGTTGCACTCTTGTTTCATTTTTAGGTGTGACATATGAAAGAGTCATTTAGACAGCTATATGATTTACTGGGTCTATATTAAAACACCGAACATTCAAAATGTCAAGTGTTCTAATATCGACCCATTTTCAGCGAATGCTGAAAATATCAAAGAAACAGAAAACCAAATGTTTTCCTAGGGAAAGAATTTGGTTGTCCTTTTCTGTTGCTTCAGTATTTTCAGTGCTGTGGTGGAAAGTTACGGGTCGGGTTCAGGTAAGTGTGCGATTGTGTGGATGTGAGGGTTAGGGCGGGTTAGGTGAGTTAGGGCGCGGGTCAGGTAAGTGTGCGATTGTGTGGATGTGAAGGTTAGGGCGGGGTAGGTGAGTCAGGGTTAGGTCGCGGGTGAGGTAACTGTGCAATAGTGACGGACCATAGGGTTAGGGTTTGGGTTAAGGTAAGTGGATAGTGGTGTATGTATAGTTTAGTGTAGGGTTAGGTGTAAGAGTTTAGGTGTAAGTGTGTGGATTGCTGTTTGTTTGGTGTGCTTGTGTTATGTGTATGTGTTTTGGAGCAGCAATTTTTTTCCCTAGGAAAAGATTCACTATTCTGAATGTTCGATGTTTTACATTTTCGATTCATAGGGTTCGATATTAGAATACTCGACATTTTGAATGTTTGGTGTTCTAATATAGACCCGATTTACTAATATAAGAGAAACAGGAGGCTAGTAATGTGATATGCACATGAGATAACTATCTAGCAATTTCAAAATTCATTAATGATGCATAAAAACAGGCAGTGGAGCACTGGTGTATGCTTTTATTGGAACCATGAATTTGTTACCCTCTCACCTACAAAAGGGCCCACAACAATACTGGAAAAGTGTAGTGTCCCAAAAATCACAGACGCACAGGTGAAAACAGCCCTTTCAAAAGCCAAAAACACAGCGTCAATGGGACCAGATGGTGTCCCAGGCTGCATCTTGCATGAACTACAGAACAAACTAACCCCCCACCTAAACACACTGTTCAACCTCAGCCTCTCCACAGGCTACGTGCCCATAGAATGGCACACAGCAATTGTTATTCCTCTCCACAAAGGAGGGGCCACAACCGACCCTGGTAACTATCGCCCCATAAGCCTGACTAGACTGGTCTGCAAGGCTATGGAGCTCATCATCATGGAACTCATTAACAAAGACATTGGAAACCTACAAACACTTGACCGGACCCAGTTCAGCTTTATTAAGGGCAGATCATGCCTACTAAACCTGGTTGACTTCTTCGAGACAGTCACCAAGGCCATAGATGAGGGAAAGGTGGTTCACACAGCCTACCTTGACCTCGCCAAGGCTTTCAACACCATTCCCCACTTGGGTATTACAGAAAAACTCACCAGCCCGAACATAAACCCCTGCACCATGAGATGGGTTGCCATCTGGCTTACAGACAGAACTCACATGGTAAGAATAGCGGGCTCCAGGTCTGACTCTAAACCAGTCACAAGTGGTGTCCCACAAGGCTTGGTCCTGGGACCCTTACTGTTCGGCATATACTTAGAAGTACAGGCAAACACAGGAGGACTATGGCTAACCAAGTTCGCCGATGACTGCAAACTAGGAGCTATAATTGACTCTCTGGCTGACATGGACATCCTCCAAAGGGGCCTTACTGAGATGAACACCTGGTGTCAAAGTCATGGCCTCAAGCTAAATGCCAAAAAATGCATAGTCATCCCGTTTGTGAAAAACAAAACACCCATGAATTACCACATAGGTGGCAACCCCCTTAATACAGAAGAGGTAATATGAGATCTGGGGACCCAGGTAGATAGAAATCTCTCCTTTGACAATCATATTGCCAAAGTAGTTAGGAAATCCTTCTATGTGGCCCATCTAATTACTAAAGGGTTCGCATCTAGAAATAAAGAGGTTATAGTGCCCCTCTACTTGTCACTCATCAGACCCATCATAGAGTACAATGCCCCATTTGGGATGTACATCACAAGACACTTCCAACAGCTGGAAAGACCAGAAAGTACCTCACCAAGAGGATTACTGGTCTCAAACATATGTCCTAGGCAGCCTGACTGAAAAAACTCTGGCTGTACTCAGTGGCATCTCGCTTACTCAGAGGTGATCTCTGCCTGACTTCAAAGCCATGTCCAATTCAGAATTGATGGACATGCTCCACCTAAAGAAATCCAAGTCACTGCGAGCCACGTACTCTAGTAAGCTAAACCTCGCCACAACAATAAATAGAACATGCTGGAGGGATAGATTCCTGTCACAGAGACTCCCCATGCTTTGGAACAAAATTCCAAATTACATCAGGCAGAGCCCCTCACTAACACTCTTCAAGAGAAACCTAGACGAATGGATGGGTAACAGAAAATACACCCCTGGGATCATTTCATTGGCTCTGCTTGACAGAGAATCAGTTAATTAATCAATGGGGCGGCAAAAGCCGACACACTCTGGCTAGGCTTATAAATGCCTTTGGGCAGATAGCCTAGTACCTACTTATGAACCTATGAACCTATAATGACTACGCTCACAGTTATGGGCATTTTGAAAGGATTATCATTTCAACAATGGCATTTTTTGGGAAGAAGTCAGAGTACATGATAATAACCTATGGAGAGACGTGGAATACATGCAGACTCCACACAAACATCACTCCAGATGAAACCTGAACCAGACAACCAAGTACTGTGAGACCCCAGTGCTGACCACTGTGCTGTCATATTATAAAGATGAGACAGCAAAACTTTTATTATGTTTGGAGGAAGGTAAATAAGCCTTCCACCTCTCATGCAGGCTATGAGTAGCCACCCTGATGGCATGAGGTGATTATACCCTTGCTCCATTCCAGCCTAGAAACTTAGAAATATTATTATTATACAAATTAGGATGTGATATTTAAGGAAGAGCATCCATGTTTGGAACTTACTTAAATACATACAGATGTTTCAAAATGGGCATTCGTGCCTTTCTAACTAGCCAATATACCAAAACAGCTGTTCCCATAATTACTGTCCAGGCTTTTCTTAAAAATATCTAAACTAGTGCTTGCTTTAGTGTAATTTGGTAGTCTATTCAATGCATTAGCTACCAAGCACATCTCTCATTCCTATAGGATCTTCTACATAGGTTGTCTGGTTACTCTCTGTTTTTTTTTGATAACTCCAAACATTCCCAGAAGTAGTTGCCTCTAAATGCCCTATATACCTGAATAAGGTCTCATCTTAAATATCTATATGAGACAATGTACACGTTCAGATATTTTAGTCTTTCATAACATAAATTTTCGCATCTGTGTATGCCCTTGGTATAGTTCCACTGTACTCTTTTCAGTTTATTCATGCTTGTTTTCTTATAAGATTTCCATATTGTTATTCCATATTCAAGTTTGGTTCTAATATAACTAACAAATGATGACCTCATCATTTCTGATTTCCTAGACCTTATAATTTCTTTTATACAACACATAGTTCTATAACTATTATTAACCAATTGGTTGTTATGATTAGAAAAACTCAGAGCTTGATCAACCCATATACCCAGGTCCTTAAATGAAAGTATAGTTTTATCACTGTGTGCTGTCTTCCAAATCTCATATGCTTAGTTCTTGATATATTTCTCAGCATATTATTCTTCTGTGCCCAAATGGTCAATTTAGTCAAGTTCTTTTGCAGACATGTCCCATCTGTAACATACTTTATGTAATCAGTTTACCTATTTTCAAGTCATCTGCATACAGACTGTAGAACATGTCAGATGAAAAAGATAGATCTTAAAGATACAATCCAAACAAGTATGAGCATGGGAGAGAGCCCTGTGGGACACCCTGACTGTAAAAATGTCTTTTACTTGTCCAGCTGCTACATGATAATTACCATGTCCCATTTGTAAGCCTGCATATATCCATCTTATCAAGAGGACATCAATACATAGTTGCTCCAATTTATTGATCAGTGTTCTGTGTATGACCCTATCAAAGGCTGCCATTAAATTTATATAAATTACACCACAGTGCAAGTTTTGGTTCATAATTATTATATTGTTATAGAACATCATGTTGCAGGTGGTAATAGATCTATTTTCAGCATAAGCATCCTGATATATGGTTTCAAGGGCAACCTATCCAGTTCTGACAATAAATTATCCAATATAATCTTCTCCATTATTTTCCACAATATGAAAGCAAACTTAGGGTTCTGTATGACTCCGGATTTTTCCTACTTCCCTTTCCCCCATAAAGACAGGTTTAACAAGAGCATGTCTCCAATCACAAGGAATATCTCCATATTCATATGAACTAATAAATAACATAAATAATCATATTGTAAGCTCATATCAAAGTGTTCTCAGGTCATTATTACTAATTCTGTCTCCTCCCTCTATTTTGTTTGGATCCAGTTAGTGTAGCTCTTTTTCAATATGATGTAATTTGATTTCAGTATCTCAGGTTACATGGATGTCTCTAGGACAATTTATCACATCCTCTTTATGGAGCCAAACCACTTTGTATAAGATTTTGTAAATATATCTACAATTCTTCGTCTTCTTCTTTTGGCTTTTCACAGTTAGGGGTCGCCACAGTGGATCACTTGTCTGCTCATGATTGGCAGTGGAGTTTTACGGTGTCGAGTTGCCAGCCCGGCGCCCAACCTTCCACAGAAGGCACACACACGCACTCATGCCTAGGGCCAATTTAGAGTGTCCAATCCAACTACAGCATGTCTTTGGGATGTGGGAGGAAACCGGAGCACCTGGAGGAAACCCTAAATATGTCTACAATGTGTTCTGAGAATAATTTTTAGAATCTACAAACAGTTTATCAATTGGTATGTTATTACTCCTTTAACATCTTATGAATCTATAAAATGGTTTCCTATTATGCTCAATATCTTTATATAAATTTTCTTCAAATTGTTCTTGATCTTGTCTTACACTATGCTTAATTTGTCTGTCCAGCGTGTTTATTTCAGTTTTCAATCGTAGTTCAGCTTCTTTTGTATTTCTTATATTTTTTGTCTCTATCTTGTTCTTATGGACATATATCCTCTTGACATTGTATATGTCTTCCTGATGTTAAACATTTGTTGATTTTTTGCATTTCAACAAATTCTCCTTCAAATCTTTTCACATTCCTTCTGCATTTTTTCCACTGAACACATCACTCCAATTAGTTTTACATAGTGACTGTTTTGCTTCTATATAATATTTTATTAATCTTCTGTACATCGGTTTAGATTTCAATTTGTCAGAATTATCTAGCAACAAATTTACGTTTATAACCCCATGATCACTGCACATCAATGGTGCTAAAACTTGACATGAAGTAACAGTAATTTCTTTAGGAACACAAGCAATGTCCAGTGTGTTCCATTCCTTGGTCGGCTTTTTAACAATATTAAGCAATTGTTGTTCCTGAACATACATTGCAAATAATTTCCTTACTAATGTTGTTGAATCAGTATTATTCCAGTCTGTTTGTAGTAAATTTAAGACCCCAGCCACTATTATTCTTTCATCCTATGTTTCATACAAGAAATATATTAATTCCTCTAGGTCATCAGCACTTGACTTTGGTGGTCTATACACTCCAATAGCTTGCATCAGTGCAATGTTTTGTGAAAATTGAGAGGATTAGCTAAATGAGCTTAAGTGCAGTGCAAATACACATTATTATTATTATTATTATTATTATTATTATTATGTACTACAGTATATTGTAGACAGTAAAGTAGTTATTATCAACTACACTAACTATTGTGAATTAAATTAAAACAAACTTTAAAAAAGGTTGAAAAAAATGTGTATTTTACTGCAGAATATTCACTATCTTTACCCATATTTACAATCTATTTCTTTTATTTAGTTTTTCTTCACATTGATGGCATTTGCCTCCACACTTGATTTATTGGCCCTATGCCACTACACACAATCAACCTGATAGTCTCCCACTGGGGATATTTCTGGCCTGCTACACTCTTTTCCCATCCCCAGTTCCCCAGCCGCCCCTAATTCATTACCTTTATTCCTTGTACTATCCTTCCACCCTTCTAAAAGAGCTGGAGGATTTGCCATCCTGCATTCCAATACTTCTGTACTCTCATTATATCTTCGCTATATCGCACATTTCACACAATTCAACAATACTGAAATACTAGTTACCCTGCTTAAACCTTTGCATCATTGCTCTCTGCATCCCTCAAGGCAGCAATACAGAAGACCTTCAGTCCTGGACAGATTCACATACTGACTATGAAATCTACATCTTAGGAGATGTAAACATTAACTGGAACCAAACAACCTCCAATTCTTCTCTTTCATTAATTAATATAAAACTCTGTGGCTTCCCATGGCTTGTGTCCTTCACCACTATATATAAAAATTTCAGGCAAAGGAATCAATACTAGACTTCATTCTCACCTAAGAACACAATAACATTACTTTCAATGTCACCCTTGCTGATATCTTAGCTGACTACCTTCCAATATATGCATTAGACAGACTCTAAACATTCCTAATAACCAATGCTTTAGTCTGCCTCAGAACCTCTCCACATTTAACAAAGAAAGTTTCACCACAACCTTAAAGTTATATAACTCTACCACACTAAAGACTTTACCACAAGATAAAGCTATCATACATTTTAATTCTACCTTCCTAAATATCTTGAACAACCTAGACCCCATTAGAATGAAAGGGCTTAAATGACACCTTGCACCAAGAAAAGTACCAAAAAGTTATTGCCAAAGTGTAACAGTGGCACTCTCATACAATTAACCAAAGCTTACAAAGGTTTAAACAACTTAGAATCTTTGCTAAACACCATGCTACACAAGACAGATGTTCTTCTTACCAAGCACAACAAATGATCCACCAAAACAATCCAAAATTCTTCTAGAAAAATCTAAATAATCCTCTTCATCCTGACAGATCATCCCAACCAATCCCTTGCTCAGTGAGCCAACGTATACCATTGCATCCAAATTTAATACCCACTTTATTCAGTCACTTATCTTCTGAATAGCACCACCTCACTCAATACATCTAATATACCATCATCTGAAAGCATTAAAAGTACATTACCTTATCTTTAACTACTGCCCCTGTCTCCACAATCACAGAAACAACACACAACAGCAACAAAAAAGAACCTGCTCAAACTTAAAACCGCATCAGTTGCTGCAGGTTATCTTCCTATAGAGTACATCAAGTTAGCTGCAGATGATCTAGTCTACCTAGTGTGTATACTTACAAATAGGTCTATCAAAGAATACTATAATCCCCACACCTGGAAGAAAGTATACATCATACCACTGAATAAAGGTGGATCTTCTGTTGAACTATCTAATTACCACCCAACTGCCGTTCTCCCCCATCCAAAATTCTAGAAAAGTGTATTCATTCACAAATTCACACATACCTACTAGACTCCAACCTTGTATCCCCTACACAACATAATTTCATGGCCTGTTATAGAACTACTACTACTCTACATAGCCTCCTAAATACAAATACCCTCTGTAGGAATGCAGACAATTTGGTCTTACCAAATACTCCTTCTTAAGCTGGACAAGCATCTGTCAAACAATTCATGACTTGTAAAATGACAAGATCAGTTCAGCCTCCCCTACCACTTGCCTGTGTAGTTGTCCCTCAAAGATTCATTCTAGGACCTCGTTTATTAATCATATTTATTAATGACCTACAATCTGCCAAAAATCTGCCTATATCATTCATTATGCAGATGACTCTGTACTTATTTGCTCTGCCTCTTCTCTTTATGAGCTCCAAATTGTAACTAAAGCTGCTTTTTCCAACACTGAGTCATAACTGAATGGTGACAATTATTACTGAACCTACATTAAACTAAGCTAATGCCTGTTTGCACCTAAAGTGTAACTAAACACAACTTCCTCCTTCAACAATGTTAAACTTTTGGGAGTCATTTTTGATGACAAACTGAAGTTTGAGCAGCACATCCAAAACACTATTTAAAAAACATCAAAAGCTAGACTTCTACTATAGATCAAAATGTTTATAGTCAGCCAACAGTAGAAAAACAATATCAACTGCTTGCATACTACTAACCCTCTTATATGCTTCTTCCGCATCTAAAAACTCCAGTCATCACAACTAAGTAAACTGGAACAATGCTATAAAAAGTTGCCTGATTTGCTAACAGTCTTCATTCTAGAACGCACAAATGTGATACACTAAAAGCATTAAACTGGAGGAAACCACCAAACTGTCTTAGTTATTCTTAACTTAAAAATCATACAAATTCCTATCCTTACTAAATTTGGTGGAAAAATATTTACCTGACAAAGCTCTGAACTCCAAGGATAAACTCTTACGTCTATTAACAACATCCTATAAGACTGCAGAAACTCCCCCTGTTTTCACTATGTCACAATGTTTTGGAACAAAATCCCCCCAACACTGCAGCTCACTGAAAATTCACAGCAATTCAAAACATTCTTACAACTATAGCTGAAAGTTTGGATTTGCTACTGTTACCAATGGCTTAATAGCCCTCAATAATCAATGCACAACTACCAAACTAATATTTTATTTTACACAAGCACAACAGGCAAACATAGCCCTAACCTTACTGTACTACTCTGTAATTATCTTTTCTGGGCAGCACTACATCAGTTATCTACTAGTATCTATTTACTCATTCAAACTTTTTCTGATATAAAATACAACTCACACCACACAATATCCAACATATCTATACCTTGAACTTGGATTATTGCTGCCATAAACAATTAAATTCCTGTTGAAAAACTTTGCTTATTAGTATATTACCTTTTTGGCACTTTCACAACTTTATCTGCTTTGGAACTTTTTTCCTTTACTGATACAGGTTTCTTATATTCTTTTCTTATATATTGCATATAAAGTATTTCTTTACAATTGTTGAATTGTTAATGTTCTTTCATTATCTTGTTTCAATTGTTCTTAAGATGTTGTCTTTTGAGTTCTTCTGCCTGGGACTCCTCTGAAAAGGGTTCTTTTTATCCAGTCAGTCTTTCTTAGTCAACAAAAGCAAAATAAATAATTACATAAGTAAATTATGCAGAAAAATGCAAAAAATAATTTCACTGAGTTAATTATGGAATATTACATGTTCAAGGCAAACGCAAACCAGCGCAGCTTACGTTTTTGCTAACTATGTTCACTGTCTTCATAAATAGCTTTCAGTTCAGATTCATTCTGATTTGGACTATTCCCTACAAATAAAGCATTTTCTGATTTTTTTTTTTTTTTGGTATATCCACCAGTCTATTTCAGAGAAATCAAGGAAGCATGGAAACTTTCTCCCCAGACTGACCCCATACAAAAGTATGGGTATAACAGCACAATGCTGCAGTATGCCTAAAGGAATGTGAAACCCTATTTCAGTTGCAGTGTAGCATTTTCTATCTCCATGCACATACATGACTCCCAGTTCCTTTTATGTGTTAATTTCTCAGTCATTCACTAAATACTTATTAGAGTAACCATGAGTAGGCAGCTTTATGCTTGAGTCACATTTTTAGATCTGTGCTTGAGTACTGCCAGTCACTGATTGACACCCTCAAACATTAAATCTGTCTCTACAGAAGTCCAGACATCACATTGTATAGGTTCTCCAGGTAGAGAACAGCTTCTAGCTATGTACTGCAATTCTAAAAACTTAAAACACTTCAGATTACACACTTCATGTTCAGCCCAGTTGCCAGTTATTGCTTAACTGGGATATCTTTACTACCTAAGAAAAGGGTAAATGTCTTTCTTTTTCTCTGTCTTAGTTCTTGGAACAGTATTACTATATTGTTTTGCCTACACCTTAGAAATTTGGATTGACCCTAAGCCTAACTGCACCTTGTCTTAAAAAAAAAAAAAACTACACAGCCTTGGACACACACACACACACACACACACACACACACACACACACACACACACACACACGCACGCACGCACACACACACACACACACACACACACACACACACACACACACACACACACACACACACACACACACACACACACTCACACACAAACATACTGACCCACACAACACTAAATCTATACATTTACTTGAACTTACTGTAACCTTAAAACATGCATATTCACACACACACACGCACGCACACACACGCACGCACGCACACGCACGCACACACATGCACACACACGCACACACACTGACCCACACAACACTAAATCTATACGTTTACCTGACCTTACCCTAACCCTAAAACATGCATATTCGCATACGCACACACACACACACACACACACACACACACACACACACACACACACACACACACTAAATCTATCCTTTTACTAAACCTTACCTTATCCCTAAAACACACACACTCTAACACTAAAGCTATCTCCTTAGCAAACCTTTATCCTACCCTAAAACACACAGTTACACACACCCTAAACCTATCCCCTTATTTATCCCCTACTCTAACCCTAAAATATACACACACACACACACACACACACACACACACACACACACACACACACACACACACACACACACACACACACACAACATTTATACCTTTATCTGACCTTAACCTTAACCCTAAAACACATTCACACACTCATACACACTCTAAATCTATCCTCTTATCTTAACCTTAAAATAAATATATATATATAAAACTAGGAAGGAATCTGTCATAGGAAATTAGGTTATGCAGGACAATCTGACCCATGCTAAGAATACTGTAGCAGGGTAAATAAAGTGCTAGTACTAGAATAGCTTTTGTCAGTGACACAAGACCACTTAAATTGCTTTTGTAGATGGATTTTAAGAGTTAGTGGGATTGTGGGAAGTTAGCTGTTCTTCAAAGTTCTTGGTGGAGGATGTTTCAAGAGGAGGGAGCAATGTAGGAAAATGAGTTTTCACCAATGAATGTCAGTAGGGTTGGAGACTGAAAGGTAAAACCTCCTGATTCCTTAATGAGTAGTCAATCAAAGCAGTTTTTAGTAGGCAATGTAAAACAGGATTGTAGAAATCATTGAGCTGTTTATGTCATTAAGCAATGTCCGTGTCTCAACAGGTAGCACACCTGCCTTTGATGCTGGATGATCAGAAGGCTGTGGGTTCTATTCCCACTCTAAGTGATTAGATTGTTCTCACTGCAGTGCAGCATTTAGGAGAGATTTGCTCTCGTGAGTTATCGCTCTTCAGATGAGCCATTAAACTGAGATTTCATATGCTTGACTTGATGGTACCTAAGTTGTATGTAAAGGATCCCTCAGTGCCTATCAAAAAGTAGGGGTCCTTTATTTTACACAACATACAAAAACAAATTATGTAAATATTTACACATTTACAAAATAAACATATTTACATATATATATATATATATATATATATATATATGTATATATACATATATATCTATATATATATATATATATACGCGCGCACACGCACACTTCCATTTTTTTATCATTTTTCTTATAACATCCTCATTGTTATTCTTCCACAATCAACCCACACTCCTTCTTCCACAAATATAATCTAATTTTTCATAACACATCTGCCAAAATCCAATTTCCATTAAACAAAATTTCATTCAGTCTTTTATTTCAAATAGCTCATATTACATCAAATAAATTCTTATCTACCTTTCCTAACATACTCTTTCTTCTCGTTTTTATAATATTCATACATAATCATATTCACATCTATAGTGTTTGTCAGTACTATTCTCAAAAAACATTTCTTCACACAACATTTCCAGAATTTCACCATTCTTGTCCATTAAAAAATATGATCTGTTGTCTCTTCCTCCACACAAAATAAAGCACTCTTCACCTTTCTTTTTATATGGCATATTCCTCTTTACTGGCAACTTATTTATTACCAATCTCCATATGTAATCCTGACACTCTATTGTCTAGGTACACCACTTTTTCCTGGCTTTAGTAGCTTTAATCACTTTTTCTAGCAAATGTTCCTATAGATTTACATAGTAATATTGTTTCATCACATTCTTCTATCTTTCTCTATATCGTCAGTTTTTACTTTCCATGTTAACATCTTTCCTTGATAATTTTTAACTTCTTCATTTACATATTCTTTATCTTCTTTTTCTTATTCTCATTATTAATTCCTTATGATCTTCGTTTACACACTTAAATATTCTATACAAGTTTAAAAAAGTAGACTAGACAGCTGGATTTAGTACCTCAAGCCCCATTCATCTTCAGTCATATACAGCACACCTCTTTTCACTGAGTTTAATTGCTGGATTTAGTACCTCAGACCCCATTCATCTTCAGTCATATACAGCACTCTTCTTTTCACTGAGTTTAATTTTGAATCTCATATGAAAGAAAACACTAATTGCACCATTTCCTTTTTATAATTTTGTGGGATCCTATATAAAAACTGATATATATGTCATTTCCCCACTAATACAGAATTCATAAGATAAACATTTTTCCTCTATGCTAATCTATACATCCAACACAGAAGACACATTTCTTTCTTTTATCACATATTTCAGCTGCATCATAACTACATAATTGTCCCTAATTTTATCCCTAGCAACACCTCATTCATTGAAAAGTACACACTCTCAGTTTTTACCATATCACTCAAAACCTTACTTTCTTCTTTATTTAAGGTCATTCCCATTTCCTTCAAATATCCATTCAGTCAAACCAACTCTTCCCTAATCCATATTTTGTTCTTAGGAATGACAACTATATTGTCTGGATATGACAAAACTACTGTAATTACCACCTCCTTTTGCATCACATATCTAGCATCTTTCATTTTTAAGCTACTTCACTCACTATTGCATGTATTACCCTTGCAAACAATATTCCACTAATGGGACATCGTTGTTTTATATCACACTTCATGCATATTTCCTTACTCCTCCACCCATTCACTAACACTCTCACTCTATTATTTTGATATGCTGACATATACACTCTCCTAATTATACCTATTCTATACTTCTCCATAAAATATCATTTCCTGCTATATCAAGTGCCTTCCTAATATCACCTATCATAAATGTCAAATCTTCCATTTTACTTATATTATCATCCACAATTTCTCTCACAGCCAATAACAGTTCTTGACATCCCTTCCCTTTTATATCACATATACGTTCTTCAATAATATTTGTTAGCCTTCCTTCCATTCTCCTCTGTATTATTCTAATAAAAATATAATCTGTATTATTTGGTGTGATGGCTCTCCAATTTTTATGTCATTCTTCTCATCTTTCTTCCATGTAAATTTTAATATTCCACTCAATAACGTTTCATAAACAAACATTTCCTTCAACCATTCATTAAGTACATTTACAAACTACTCTATTTGCTAATCCAGTAATTTCTTCTACATTCTATACCCTAAACCATCTGTCCCTGATATTGAATCAACATTTACTTTCCTAAGTACTTCATCCAATTCATTAACAGTAATTTAGTTTTCAAATTCTTCCTTAACTTATTATGGATTTTTTTTTACTTTCCATTCTGCCTTATTAGCCTTTTTTATCCTTATATATATTTTCCGTATGTTATACTACAATATTCAGAATTGCTCTTGTATTCTATTTACCTCTCCTTTTACATTTTTCATTTCCATCATTATACTAATATCCTTCTTTAGGATTTCAACCAGATATGTAGATAGCTCCTCATTTATTTCTTGTTAATAATATTTCTGCCTAAGCATTAATGTCTTCATTTTTTCTCAATTTCTTTTATTTTTATATATCTCCTTTTCCGTATCGTAAGACTCTCTTGCACTATTTTCTAATACATTTCTACACGTCACTATATTTTACTTTCTCTTTCTTTCTTACAACATCCTACCATTGGAAAAAATAAAGCACTTCTTATGTTTCTTTTTAATTCAATCTACCATTCAAACCAGCCTTTATTGATGTCCTTCATGGTTATATGATCCTTCCAGAATTGCAATACTTCCCACTCTCCAGTTTCATTCAATGCTCTCTCATTCTTTTTATTTCCCTTCCAATTTTAATATACTCCCTTTCTTCTATCACCTCAATTCATATTGATCTGAAAAGCCCCTCACAACAGTATCATCATCTGCTACTCCTAAACATTCTGATAATACAAAATAATCTATTTCAAATACAAATGCTCCCCTTTATATGCCCATTGACTTGTGTTCCACACAGTTAATTTGCCACATTTTATCACTTCCTGTATTTTTACATCTTTCTCTTTCTTTTTACATTTTCCTCTTAAATCACAATTAAAGTCCCCTGTAATTATAATTTTCATGTTAACACCACATAGTCTAATATATGATTAAACAGATTCCCTCTTTCCCTACTAGTTATATATGCATATAATTATATAATTCTGTGAACAAGTTCTCTTAACTTCACCTCTACAACAGTTAACCTTCCCATCCCTACCGATGTTACATTTAGAATTTTCACAGTTTTTTTACACACCATTCAAGTCCAGAAAAACATTCACTTCCTAAGTTCCATATTACATTTCTACCCCACAATGTTTCTGTTTGCAGTCTTTCTTCAGTTGTCAGGAAACTTAAATCCCCTAACAGAATAACATTCACATCACATTTAGCACACCATTCCAGTATCCCTATCCTTAAAGTGTTAGTAATACTGTTGACATTTACTGAAAGGGTAAATGCTTTTCTTTTTGTCTCTGTTGCTTTTCCTTCTTTTTAGGTTCAGGGAAAATATTTTTGAATTTTTGTTTTCTTAGTTTTACTTTGTTCAACTGAATATGTTTCCTGTGTTTATGCACAAATAATGCTTGACATTCAGAGTTAGATTTTTCACTGGCTAGAATTTTGAAAAAAACATATTAGTATCAATTCCTTCTCCTGACCTGTTGTCCTGCATATACTCTCTCTTTCTTCACATTTTCCCCTCCATATTTTTCTTCTTCTACAGTTCTTCTTCACCTAATTCACCCTCTTGCCACCCTCTTTTTGTCCTTCCTAGTGTACGTTTTCTTTCATTTCCTTTTCTTTTTAATTATTTACTGTTTGCCCTTCACAATCCATTCAAAAGTGTCACTTTTTCTGCAGCCTGCATTCATGCACACATCTTCTTGCTGTATGTCGTTTCTTCACCCACTGGTTATAGTCCACCTTGCCACAAACATTAATTAAATGAGAAAAGTCCCCACAAAAGAAACATGATTTAGGCTGGCCAGCATATCTTCATGCCCCTTTATGACCAGCCACAAAAATGACAACTGGCAAATTTTTCACGGTGTTTTTTTCTTTTTCACTTTTCAAACAGCTTCCAACTCCGCTCTTCATTCCATAAGTTTCTCACATCTCTAACATTCATAATATTATCAGCAGTTTCACATAGACCCTGCATGCATTTTTTAATGTCATCTTCTTCCAGTTAATCAGTTCTAAACTGCAAAATAAAATTTTTAAACATTTAAATTACTACCAGAAAAATAAACAATTGTTTCACTGATAAATGTCCTTTTTGTTACATAGTTTCATAAATTTCATCATCAGTTCATCAGTATTAAATGTTAAGTTACAAAAAGTCTTAGGCCCAATGTATAAAATACCAAATTTCTTGATCTTTAAAACCCAGATGCACAACATCTGCCTATTACAGTGTTATTTTTTTTTGTTATTATTTTCAGTTAGTCTTCTCTTCTTTAAAAAAAAAAACTTTTACTTACAGTTTGTTGTTACTCTTCTTTTTTGCCTGCTGTCACTGCTGTATAAGTTTTAATTACTGCATTATCTGCCGCCTCATCACCTGGTTGCTTTTCCACATTACTACCCTCAGCAGTTCCAAAAAAGTTATCTGCCATTTCACCCCAGGAAACACAGAACTGTCACGTAGATCATCCTGCCTGATTATTTTTAATAGGGCATCATCTGCAAGCCCTCTGGACACAGTTCAACAGAGTTATGCAATCAGCCTCTGCTCTGCTGTATTCATCTGTGCAATCCAAAGAATCTGTTGCATTCTGCTAACCATAAGTACAATTGTATACTGCATTTTGTACTTTTAAACTGTATTTTTGCTATATTGCTGATTTTGTAAAACTGTTCTTGTTGATTTGTTGCTCTTTTTGTCTACCGTAGCATAGACTAGATTCAGACCTGCTGGATCTGGTTCTATTTGTTAAATTGAGCACTAAACTAGGCTCTCTTGTGTTGGAGAGGGCCCCCTGCACCCTTGTGGCAGGTGAGTGCAGTTAGGACTCATCTGAATGAAGGTTGCTGGCTCAGGGCTCAGTTTTGAACTTCTTTATTGGTTAAATTGTTTAAGTCAGTTTGCTCACTGCTGCTACATAAGCCCTGCGTTTGCATGGGTTTGGGCTTGCTCTACTGTATTCATCTGTTTACGTGTAGCTTACCTCCATGTACCATCATGCACTAGCATGCAGTGGGGCTAACCATTGGCAGTTATAGATGCAAAAACTTCAGAAGATAAGTTTTCCTTTAGTAGCTGCCGTGATCCAGCCAAGAAGTCCTTAAATTGCATTTAACTGCTCAGAGAGCACCTCGGCTGTACTTTTGCCTCTTAAACAGTCCCAAAACCACCAAATCTACAATAGTCTCATACAATTTAGAGAACCCTCACTAGTATAGACATTTTATAGAGAACCCCATTAGTATAGACCCTGTTTAGTGCACCCAGTTATACCACACTCCTCCATTTTCTGTCCCCACTGTGAAACAGGATTTAACGTAACACTATGGATGGTCAGTTTCCCTCCATTTCTCCTACCAGCCTGATTGACATGGGTATCCTGAGGCACTGTAGTAACTGCCTCATGTACAGTGACAACTCTCTACTCCTAAATCACCCAGGTACAATTTGGGACAGATGCATCTACACTAAGAATCTGGAATCATTGCTCTCTCGTGCACAGAAGAGTAACACTGAACTTGTTGTCAGCTCATGTGCTACACCTCCTACACAAACCATGCACTCAACACGTAAACCATCATATGTGGAGGTACTCACCAGAAACCTACCTAAACACCAGAGACCTTCCAAACACAAACATGCTACACCTAATACAGCACCTACAGCACTCAATACAAATAAAAACACAAGCACCAGTGGCTTACCAAATAAACCCCTAAAGCAAAGAACATCTAAACCTAATTTCTAGTCATAAGTGATTCCATTGTGAGATACCCAGATGTCCCACTCACCAGGATGAACAAGGAAAAGGTTACGGTCAGTTGTCTATCAGGTACCAGGATCTATCAGATCACAAATGTGCTCAAGTATCTCAAAGACAAGTACAGTTATGACTCCATCATAGTTCATGTTGGTTTGAATGACTTGAGATGTACCAGTCTGGACTATATGAAGAGAGACATGATTGAGCTCTATGAATATGTGTCCCAAGCAGGTATGTCCCTAGCTTTGAGCAGCATTCTATCCTCATCTAGGATGATACCAAAATATAAACAAAAAATGATTGACTTCAAAAATTGGCTTAGTTTCTGATATAATTCTAAGGGTATCCAGTTCCTGAAAGCTGGGATAACATGGTTGATAGACCATGCTGCTTTGCCAGAGATGGTCTTCACCTGTCACCTCTAGGCTTTCACTTACTGGCTAAGGCACTTTCCTCCCTCATTGTGTCTTTTTCAGGCAAGGTCTCAAGAACAAAATAGCTGCCGTGAAAATATCACTCAAAAATAAATTAAAGGTTATGCTGCTAAACACTAGGAGTTTAGATGAGAAATTGCACTCTCTGGAAGCACTCATGTTGACATCTGTGCTGTCACAGACACTTGGTTCAGAGCCACAGAGAGTACTCTGGCCTTACAAGGCTATAACACATTCCACATTTTCAGACAGCAAAATGAACATTTGAGAACCAAACGAGGAGGAGTATCTATCTTCATCAAAGATAAATACACCTCTAGACTGGTTAGACAGGAAAAATCCATGGAGTTACTCCAAGTTCAACTAACTGTGGGCAAGACCCCCTTCAAGTCATCATTAGCTATAGACCCTCTTCAATGAACCAAGATACTCACGCTGTTTATTTGGACCTACTTGAGTCAATCGAATTACAGCCAAACACTCTAGTCATAGGTGATTTTAACTATCCCTCCATTGACTGGGAAACTTATATGAGTACCAACATGCTCGCACAAAGGTTCCTGGACTTTGTTAACAGTATTGCCCTGGAACAAATACTATGCAACCCCACAAGGGGTTCAAATATTCTCGACCTGGTCCTCACCAACATGGGTGACCATTACACTACTACATGTCAAGTATAGGACCCTCACTGGTTAAATCTGATCACAATTCAGCCACATTTAAAGCAGCTATAACACCTGAACCCCTGTTAGGTGAAATCAGGTGAAACTATTTCACCAAAGCTAATTATACCCTCCTAAGGGATGGAATAAATCATTTCCAAGCTCCTGTTCCCATAGATAGCATTGGCAACTATACTAAGGTATATACAAATGTATTGACACAGCTGTACCCGACAGGATCAAAACAAGATCCTCAAGAAAAAACAAGCCTCCTTGGTGGACATCTAGGATTAATAAGTTATATAATAAGAGGAAGAAGCTGCTGTCCAAGAATAAAAAAGAGAGGTCCCAGCACTGGAAGAATACCCTCCTCTGCTTGAACAAACAAATAAGACAACTTATAAAATCCTCTAGGGGCAACTATGAAAAACATTTAGCAAACATTAGCAAGCATAGCTAAAGATAACCATAAGGCATTCTTCAGCTATATCTTTAATCTAAAAGGTAGGAACCAGATGTGTGCTGAACTAGCTGTGGATGACATCACACACACTGATCCTGTGAAAATAGCTAACCTAATAACTAACAAGTTTAATGAAAATTTCACTCCCCATCTTCTCCAAACATTCCACAAAGCATTCCCTCTACATCTCCCCCACCTTACATCTCCAAAGAGCAAGTCATTAATGCTCTCTCCAAGGCCAAATTCACAGCCTCTATGGGACTGGGTGTCATCTCAGGTTGCATTTTAAATGGTCTAAACCATGAATTAGCAACTCCATTAGGTACTCTCTTTGTCTCTGCTGAATGGAAAACAGCAACAGTCATCCCTCTTCATAAAAGGGATACAGCAACATACCCTGGGAACTCCATACCATAAGCTTAACCAGCCTTATCTGTAAGGCCATGGAACAAATCATCATGGACCTTAAAAATAAGGATACAGGCGATCTCCAAACCCTTGATCCGACACAGTTTGGTTTTGTCAAAGGCAGGTCATGCCTGTTAAACCTGGTGGACTTCTTCAAAAATGTCACCAGAGCCATAGACGAAGGCAAATCTGTGCATACAGCCTACCTTGACTTAGCCAAGGCCTTTGATACAGTCCCACATTTGGGCATCATTAGTAAACTCTCCCAGTTGAATATCAGCCCTTATGTCATCAGGTGGTTTGCTAACTGGCTAACCGGCAGATTACACTCAGTCAAAGTTGGGGACTTTACCTCAACCAGCAGACCTGTCACCAGAGGGTTTCTACATTGGCCAGTGCTGTGCCCATTATTGTTTGGAATATACTTCTCAGAAGTTCAGGCCAAAACAGAGGGGTTGTGGCTGACTAAGTTTGTTGACAACTGGAAATTAGGTGCAATCACTGAATCTCCATACAATATCAATATACTTCAAGTGGGACTTACACAAACCAATAATTGGTGCCAAAGCCATGGACTCAAACTCAAAGCAAAAAAATGCATTTTCATCCCCTTCAGTGAAAACGATATCCCTGCAGACTATCATATAAATAATAATACCCTAAGTAACAACTCAGTAGTGACAGACTTGGGAATGCAAGCTGACTCTAGCCTAAAGTTTGACCACCATGTGTCTGCTGTGGTAAGGAAGGCATTGTATGTCACACACCTCATTAGCAAAGGCATTGCCTCTAGAGCGAAACAGGTCATAACACCCCTGTACTCGACCCTCATCAGGCCAGTAATTGAATACAATGCTCCCTTTGGTATGTACCTTACCGGGCACCTGCAGCAACTTGAGAGACCTCAGATTTCTAACCAAGAAAATTCAGGGTCTCCAGTACCTGTCATACATTGACAGACTAAAGTCACTGTCACTGTACTCAGTAGCATACAGTCTATTTAGAGGAGACTTGTGGCTGGCCTACAGAGGAATTTCAGATCCAAAACTACTGGAAATGCTACACATGTGCAAGTCAAATGGGACAATGGTCACCCACTCCAGGGACCTTAACTTGGCCTGTGACATAAATAGGACCTGCTGGAGAGACAGATATGTCTCTCAGAGGTTGCCACTCCTCTGCATTAGGCTACCAGTTCACATCAAACAAAGCCCCTCTATGACCCTGTTTAAGCATAGCCTAGATCACTGGATGGGAAACTGTAAATTCCAGCTGAGGATATCACCTATGACCCTCCTAGATATGGGCAGTCATTGCTAACTAAGATATTGAGTTTAATCAAGATCCTTTATATTGGGTTTCTCTAGTATTATATTCAGAACACATGCTTAGGCTTATAAAGAACTTCAGGTCAATAACCCGGTAACCACCTATGAACAGCAGTTCTGTTATCTGCACCAACAGACTCATTTGCTTCCTTCTCAGTGAAGACAGCTAAACCCTGCTCATGTGTAACATCCACCACATAGGAATCTTTATTTTCATTCTGAAGCCCCATATTGCATACATTATTCTCCAAATTCTCACTTTCCACCTCTAATCCTTCATAGCTTTTCTCTCTTCCTCTATGCAGCTGTTTCCCTTAGGCCTCTTTCTTGCTGCTTTATGGACCATCTGGCAGCCCCAAACAGTAGTGGAGGTTCTGCAATACCCTAGACAAATTTCCACTAGTAGTATAAATGCTACCTTGGTATCCTCTTAAAATAGGCCACTAGCCTAATGTTTCTAACCCAGTCATAAAAGGATAACTAAACTAAACTAAACTAAACTAAACTAAACTAAACTAAACTAAACTAAACTAACATAAAGGAATGTTAGCAAACTAAGAAGAAATGTAATTTTGGCATTGATAGGGAGCTGGTTATTTCTTTGGTTTGAGGAACCCGTATACTTCCTTTTACTTTGATAGTTCTTCCTTTCACCTTCTGTCCAGCCTCCCATATCATCTGGATTACTTCTTTCATGTGTTTGCACACATTTTCTTACTTCCTAGCTTTTTCTTCCATCATTTCAACACACCATAACTGGCCAAGACTGCACTGAGACAACTGCATTAAGCTAGGGACACCATGATGTCCAAAATACGCTGAGGTGCATTTTAGAGTTTTTTCCCAAGCTTTTGACCCAATGATGTTCTGAATAAAAATCATGACTAAAGAAAAAAATCAGTCTTAATATCTTTCAAGGAAGAAATAAGTTGTTCTCAAAGCTTAATGTTCAAAGCAGGCAAAATTTCATTTCTCAATAAACTGGGAAGACAAATAATTATGAAGATACATAAATCATACCTGGAAACAGTGGCTGCTTCCTTACTATAAAAACATATAGTTACCTTCTGTACAATCCTCCAGTGTTTGAAGGGAAAGAAAATGAAAGAACAAATGGTCCCAATTACACATTTCAAATTGTTGTTGTCATACATATACACAGTATGTCTCCTCACCTCTATCCCCCAAAAGACAGCCATCTTTCTGTGTAGCCCTCTGATACTAGACTGGTATAAAAGTGAATGAATAAAACATCAGAGTAACACATTTTAACTTGACGCTGTTAGATGTATATATAAAGCCTGGCCACTTCTCCTTATCTCGAATGATAGCCACCTTTCCACATCTGATCTCCAAAGCTAGCTACTTATTGTGTACTATTCCGAGGTTCAGCTGAAATGAAAAGTAAAAGACATTATGGCCAGCTTGTTACTATTAGATAAGCTGTCACAGCAACCCCCTCACTCACATATGCATGCATAATTCATAGCACCAATCATTTTGCACAGATGTTACCAAATTCAATACATTTTGTGATACTGCTCCTGTCAAGACTGATCAGTGACTGTTCAACTGTGATTAAGCAGCAGCACCACTGAACAAATAGGTTGATTATTGATTGGGTATAGGAAGAGATGTTATCACTTGAAGTTCTGAGGCAAAATAAATAAATACATAACATAAAATAAACTACTGAGTTTAGCCTCTTTGGGGAAGCATGCATTTGTTGGAAAATGTTGTGCACTTAAAATGCTGACTGCTCAGCATTGTTTGATGAGGGACCAAGCTAAATGCAGGTATAATAGTCAATGAATATGTGTATTTCATTGTGTGTGTGTATGTGTGTGTGTGTATGTATGTGTGTGTGTGTGTGTGTGTGTGTGTGTGTGTGTGTGTGTGTGTGTGTGTGTGTGTGTGTGTGTGTGTGTGAGGGGTGGGACAGCTGGAGTGTAGGGTGGTCTACTTCTGCATACAGTAACTAATCCTCTTGTCTATAGACAGACCCAAGTATACTTTTCTGATATATAGAGATGGCTTAAGGACTTTAGGTTTTTAACAAATTCTCTGTGACAGAGTCTTAAAAGTAATGGCATGCATAAACATATATTGGACTCTCAACAGTGGTATACATTTCTTTTAACCAGGCACTAAGCGCTGAATTAACCATTTAGTATTATGCTGGAAAAGTCAGGGATCTTGATGATTATAGTTAGTCTTACTTAAACAGTAAACTGGTAATGAGGGATTGTCAGAACTTTTATTTTATATATTATTTATTTATTTATCTATTTATTTTTTTACTGATTTTGTAGTTAATGGCTTTGGATTTTGAGTTTTGTTTTTTTTTTCTGTTTGGTATTCAGATCAGGCCAGCTGACTATGCTCATAAACATTTAAAGGCATATAAAGAGTATAAATAAATGTTTTAACCTGTACTTTTTTATCACTCTTTGCTCCTGGTGCCCATCAACCATCAGACCCATCATAGCACTTCACATATTATAAGCTGATTATGATCAGAGACCTAATAATAATTCTTTAAGTAATAATTCATGTGTGCAATCCTGCAAAAATGATTAAATGTATAATACAATTATCATTTAAATGATACAACTGTGTGCATATAGTTTACAAGGACCAAAAAAGTGCTGCTGAAAAGGTCATCAAATAAATGTCCATTTTTTGCAGGCCATTTTGCTATTCTGCATTTAGCAACAGAGATAGTCATCTTTAGATTTTCAGAGACATATATTGAATTAATTATGAAACACTGATCTCTGAAGCTATAGTTTAATTCCAGAGCTATATCTTGCAGTGTCTATGGTACAGCCCATTAGGTTCCAGTTGAATTATGACATTTTCAGTGAAAAAAAAAATATTAAAAAAAGTGGTTTAATTCCCTGAGTGAAGTAGGGGCCTGGCTGTCATATCTGCAATCAAGGGATTTCATTCCTTGTATCCCCATACTTAATATAACTCAGTGGATTGTACATATCTTTCAAAACAATATTGGAAAGCAGCAGCAAACGTGTACATTTTAGATGAAGAATTTAAAAACACTAGTGGTACTGTGGAACCATGATAACATTATACTATCATTTGTATGCAAACTGCTTATTCAGAGATTGAACAAAGCATGTTACTATAAACTGCATTATAGTCATCAGGTGTATAGCAATGCATTCTGGGCATGTTTTGAACTTTGGATACGTGTGTGTGTGTGTGTGTGTGTGTGTGTGTGTGTGTGTGTGTGTGTGTGTGTGTGTGTGTGTGTCTACAAGTATGTATGCCATACAATTTTTCTGTTTTTTACAGATATGCAAATGTTTCTCATACTCTAATAAATATATTGCAGGAGAATTCTGAGGGAAAAAGAATAAATCTAAACAATACAGTTTATTTGATCTAGTCATCACAAGGTCTTGAAATCTTAAATAAAAGTCAAAGCTATCTGCCTTACTATAGTAGTTGGTAGTTACACAGAGGGAGAAAACTGTGCTGTCAATGAGCTACTTCCTGTGCCCGTGGTACAGGCCTTGGTTCCTTCTACCTTAATTTGTCTTCTGTGTGAATACTTAACCTGACAGTGCCCCTGAGTTGGCCCTCAAAAGGGACAATTTCACTAATGTGCTTACCTAGTCAACAAAGGGTTACAAATGATTGCTATTTTATTATACTTTCACAGTTATAATACTGAGATGTTTGCATTCCTTATTACTCCTTGCCCTTATAGTCTTTCTGGGAATTGTAAGACAGCTCACTGTCTTAGACATGATCCCTGCTGATGCAGAAGTTAAGTACAATGAGAGGCATGCCAGATTCACACACATACACCATTCTGTACACACAGCTTCATACACACACACACACACACACACACACACACACACACACACACACACACACACACACACACACACACACACACACCTATGCAAGAATACTATTCTGTACACAGTTTCATAAATACACACACTCACTCACACACACACACACACACACACACACACACACACACACACACACACACACACACACACACACACACACACACACACACACTCACTCACACATACTCAATCTCACACACACACGCTCACACACACACACACACACACACACACACACACACACACACACACACACACACACACACAGATATACACACACACATGTGCTCATAAAAACACATGCACTCACACACACACATACACACACACAAACACACACACACATGCGCACACAAACCACACAAACCACACATGCACACACATGCGCACACACACACACACACACACACACACACACACACACACACACGTACACACATACTCGTTCTCATACCATTCTGTACACACAGTTTTACACACACACACACACACACACACACACACACACACACACACACACACACACACCCTTCTGCACACACAGTTTTAGATGTGTGCACGCACACACACACACACACACACACACACACACACACACACACACACCCTTCTGCACACACAGTTTTAGATGCGCACACACACACACACACACACACACACACACACACACACACACACACACACACACACACACATCCTTCTGTACACACAGTTTTAGATGTGTGCACACACACACACACACACACACACACACACACACACACACACACACACGCAGACACACACCCTTCTGCACACACAGTTTTAGATGTGTGCACACACACACAAACACACACATACACACACACACACACACACACACACACACACACACACACACACACACACACACGCACACACACCCTTCTGCACACACAGTTTTAGATGTGCACACACACACACACACACACACACACACACACACACACACACACACACACACACACACACACACACCATTCTGTACATTAGGGCAACAGACTAGTGGTTGATCAAAGCTTCAGTAACAGTAGTGTAAAAGTCTGCATTTTAGGTACTGTGCTAACACTGCAGTAGCATGCAATTGCAAACAGTTAATACAATGACACAGTTTGCATCAGCATGCATTTTTTGAACAATAAGAAATATGAAACTCTAATGTCGGACAATTTTGACTGATTATCATCCTTAGTGATTACCAGAAAATCAAAAAGATTATGAGGGGGAGGGCAAAAATATGAGGCAAAATAAGGAAGGGCCATTCTTCAAAATTAGGGAGAGTTGAGAGCTATGCCAGAAGGAAATTAAATGTGCCAGTTTTACATTGCTTCTCTGATCAGTAGCAAGCCATTCTTTCCCATTTCATCCACATATTTATTTACTTTTTTCAGGCTTCTGATAAATGGCAGTTATTTTGCCTCTTACTGAAGGACTTACTGCTTTTAATGAGCTGCCAGTGAAGTACATCATCTAGGCTAGGTGAAAAGTATAACAGTTCACACCTAGGCTATCTGACTGTCAGATGATCGAGACAAGTACTGCAGTCCACATGAGTGTACCAGCTGGTAATTAACAGGGAGCTCTTTCATTACAGATGCTTTTATTATATGTGACTGATTTAATCTTTAGAGTAATTGCTAATAGGACGCTGAAAGAAGTCAGCTTTTGAAAGGTATTAAAAACATACATTATGCATGTACATGTAAACATCTTTCAAAGGCTGACTTCTTTCATTTTCATATTAGCTGCACTACGGTTGAAAATAGGACAGCCCCTTGGGACTGTTTGCAATGTGTAAAATCAAGAAAAACTGCACAGATAGCAAAAGGTTTTCTCTTAGTGATGTGAATAAAGTTATAACATGTACATCGCAGTGATTTAGCAGCATGCTTTCTGTTCCTCACAAAACTGTCATTAGAGTATTTGAGTGAATATTTAAATGGATCCCTGAGTTAATGCAACATGTATACATCTCATTGCAACAAATAAAACATATTTGCTACTGTACTGCATTCCTAGATTGCTCTAATAATCATACCCCAAATTATTGATTTTTTAACAACTAAGGACTTATATATTTTTTAAGTATGGGATCAAATATACTATTTAGTAAATGTAGTAAGACATAATATACTATAACATCAAGTATACCAAAATAAAAGTTTATCTATTTTCCTCATTATACTTTTAAGCAATGATTTTCCAGTAAATGGAAACAGTAATAATATCCACAGGTTTGGAAAATGCTATAATGTGCTCAACAATAGACAGCAACCCTTTGCAGTCCAAAACTTAAAAAAATCCACTAAATCACCCCATCTTACCATTCATTTAGTTCCTGTTGCACCCCTACCAGCTTCCACTTACCACTGGCTTAACAACTATTCTGAGTGTCCTGTGCTGGCAGTATTACTTCATGTTACTAGCCGGTTTTCTGAGAAAAATACAATATTATTTATCAAAGCAAAATTTTGTTTATGAATACAAATCAAACAAGGTTTAATAAGCTTCCTTAATATTTTTGAATTTTTTGCATTTAAAGAGGGTACAGTTCTCCGGTCCCCAGAGCACCTTCAAAACAGAGAATCTGTGATATTTACCGTGAGATAAAAATTTCAGGTAGGTACTATAAGACTGGGCATTCAGTAAGATAGATTTCTCTCTCTCTCTCTCTCACACACACACAGACACACACACACACACACACACATATATATATATATATATATATATATATATATATATATATATATATATATATATATATCAGGGTGTGGGAGGGTACAGTATCGCTTAGTTGGTTTATAGAAGGATGCCATATTGGAAAAATACTTTAAAAAGTATCATAATGAGTTTGTTATTGTATTTTTTTTCTTGAATTGTAGTTTATTTTTGAAGTGATGTGTGTGGTTGTGTCACTGTTATAGTTATTATCCTATAGGTGATCACTAGCAAACATCAGATATAAGTTGTTATCCAAAGAAATGTATTTATTTGTTTATTTATAAAGTTTGTTAATCAGGAGAATGAATTGGTCCAAAGACAATTTTCACCCATTTCAAATGCCTATAAGCAATAGCAATATTACAATACAACTGAGTTATACAAATAAAAAGTAATTGTTAGTACATACATGGTAAATGGTTATTTTCTAGTGAAAATAACAGATGTAGCATAATACCTGGTACATAGGTTAAACATTTTGCAACTACTTTGCATCACTGAAATGTGTAATTTAGATAATTAGAGGAAAGCAACCTATATGGAAGCTGAATGAGAGGACAGCAGTAAGAGACCTAAACAGGTAAAAATGCCACTACATAAGAGATAGCATATAATAGTGAAGCACATAGACATTTTTCTTTTAAGGTGCAGACGCAGCCAGCATGTCTAGAAAAATCTTATTGCAAAAAGAAGTAGCATCATCCAAAGGAAATTTATGAAGATGAGACCCACGAGTAGTACTCAGGTCATGTCTCATGCATTAATGGTTCATGCGAAAAGTGCTATTTAAACTTTTACAGTCTTAGAAAGATTCTCGATAGAAACAGACACGTGATCACTGCAAAGGGCTGGTAGAAAACCTGAGTGAGAGACACCTTTAAGTAAATTAACAGGTAAACTATTAGTATCTGATCTGATATTATAGTTTTGCCATTTCTTTTTCTGATCAAGTTGAATGGGAAATAAGCAGTGTTACATGAAAAAGCTAAAGAGATGGAAGACTTATGTAGTTAGTATCAAGATTCTAGTCATTGTTAAACATCACCAAAAATTGTAATTCCAAAGCTATATTTTAAGGTTGGCCATTGTAAAGAGTTGAAGATGCATCTTTTACAAGGAGACATGCAGACAATTGTAAGGAATTTATTGGGATTTTGTATGAATAATTGTATTTTGTTTAATCAGCACATGATTATTCAATCCAAAAACATTTAACACCTATGAAAGTCAACTTTCAAAAAAAAACAATACTCCCAAAGTTGCTAAACACAAAAAAAGCCTTCATAGCCACTATATATATCTATATATATATATATATATATATATATATATATATATATATATACACACATAGAGCAAAAAACACGAGTAAAACATGAAACTAACTCCTGAAGGTTCCTTTGGTGTTCTTGAAATAGAAGACATTTCAGCATTAAGCATTCTATGACGATGACCTGTTTTTTTAATAATTAGAGTGATCTGGATAGGTAGGTCACGAGTTAGTTTCATTTAGTGATTGACAGTTTTTTTTTGCTGTTGGTTTATTAGACCTGCTACAGGACTGGGCAGATATTCCTACCAACAATCGGAGCCTCCATCAAAAGAGTAATACATTTTTTTACTTTTTAATATATATATATATATATATATATATATATATATATATGTGTGTGTGTGTGTGTGTGTGTGTGTGTATATATATATGTACATATATATATATTATTTATACATGCGTGCACTCGAGCACACACACACACACACACACACACACACACACACACACACACACACATGCACACACATATATAATACTACCTCACAGACTGCTTGAACTCAGAGAAGAGGGAGAAAGTGATAAAAATTGCAATACTCACCTTCTCACCTTTCTTCAAGTCCATCTGCCATTACAAGAAGCCAGTGACCTTTCGGTGATGATGTTTAGAGCATCAATAAACTGGATGCTGGCAAACAGTACATTTTGTATTTGTTGTTCATTTATTTGTTTATTTATTTATTAACATTTATTTACTGGGAGAGTCTGATTGGCCAGTAACCCATTTCAGAGAAGACCCAGGGAGAAAAGCTCTACATTAAGTGTAATATAAAGCAGTGCATGCAGTTCAGACTTACATCAATGTTATTTGTGGGTCATTGTATTGAATATAATACAAACAGTTCAAACAGTTCAGAAATTGCATGAGTATTTCATGAGCAATAGAAACTAATCATGCTTACATTAAGTGGGTTAAGATGTGAGAAAAACATATAAAGCAAAAAAAATATATAAAATACATATAAATGTACACTTAAAATATTAGTACTAGAGAAACCCTGTAACTATATATAACTTTTGTAGGATATGTACAAATGGAAGTATGAGATGACGGTATGTGAGAAAAAAGGAAGTAAGATTTGCTGGATGATGGTACACAAGGTAGGATGGAGGGTAAAGAAAGGGAAAGGATGGCCAGAAGGGGTATAAGGAAAGAAGGAAAAAAGAAACGTTCTGAGTTTTAATAGAGTTCATATGAGGGCAGTTTAGTATCTGAGCTTTAAAGAGGTAGCAAGAGGGGTTGTTTCTGGAAGGTATAGTAATGCCACCAGAGCCATTGTGAAGTATGTAATTTCTAAGTATTTCATGGCTAGGCAGGGTGATAAAAAATATTTTTATTTGCTGTCTTTGACCATGTCCTGACAATTCCTCTGATGCTGCAAAAACTGTCTGGCACTTAAAGTTCCATGCAAATATTAAGGATGTGCATTTTATTCTTAATGGCATATGCTTTAATATGAGCAGTTTTTAGTCATTTTGCATTTTTCGTAACAGATTATATGGTTATCTACAGGACCAGCTTTTACCACACCACAGCTGCAAAAACACCTAGAAGTTCCTACTTTCACAATGGCTACAAAAATGCACCTGCTACGTAACGCTTAAAACAGCTATGATATTAAGAAAAAAACATAAGCTTTGTTCAGAATCTATTGACTCTCACATCCTATGTAACAACCATTATAAAAAAGAAATTAGAAACCAAAATCTAGGTGTGTGGCTTGATATGAGACTTTCAGTTTCACATTAATATACCAAGAGCCAAAATTAACAAAGTTTTCTAGTTAACAAAAATATTCAGCTGTATATTACTGGAAAGCAGATGTGCAATTGTTAAAGTTATCTTTCAAGCAGAACTGGAATATGCCCTTCCTATTGGTACTACAGCATCAAGGAAGGACCTTATAAACAATTAGCAACCATATACATAGATTTCTTGCCACAACCCCCAAAACAAAATATTATTGCCTCGTTCTTAAGTATTTTGCAAAATGGTTGCCTGTAAAACAGACGTCTCACCTACTTTCATGTTACCTTCTCTTCGAACTGTTAAATCTACAGTCTTTTACTTCCAAAGCTGGCTTTCCCAGATGCTACAGCTATAATCTTAGATCAATTCACCTAAGACCCTCAGTGCAAACACCATGGAATAAAGTGCACTTCACCAAATTCAGTTTCTGTTTTACTGTCCCAAAACGTTGGGACTCTCTTTCCTTTAATTTGAAAAGTGCACGATAAAAGATGCAAAATTTACCTGCTTCCATACCTATATATTGCCTGACTACTTCTTTCCCAAACATCATTGCAATTTGCCATTTGTTAATTCAGTAAATAACATTCTTTACAGCTGGTAGTATTTGTCCTTTAAATTTGAACTCTTTACCAATTCACCTCCTTTTTCATGTCTTCATTATTGTCATATTGTAAATGTTGTATATACATTATCAAAAGCATTATGTTCATTTCTCTCATTATACTATATGATTTTTTTCTAAATATTTCAACTGAACAGCATCTCCTAACTATGAATATACTCCTAAGATGGCATTTTGACTCTAATTTTACAAGATGATAACACTGATTGTGAAACTTTTTAAAAATCTTATTCTCTTATTTGTAATGATTAGATTTCCTCTTTTGTCAAAAGTGAAAATGTGGAACAACTTTTAAGTTCATAGGTTCATAGGTGTGTACTAAGCTAATAACCATTAGGGCCTTTTTAAGCTTAGCCATGTATCCCAAATCTCTGATAAGTTCTGGTGCCCTAGATAATTATAAGCAAGGGCTTGGCAGAATAACCATTTATAGGTTGCCTGTGTCCATTATAGATATAGGTACCAAGCCAGGGATACATTTCTTGTTCCCCATCCAATTTCCCCATGTTACACTTGAAGTGGATTAGTGAAGAACTCTGCTTCACATGAATAGGGAGCCTATTCCAGAGAAGGGGTAGTCTGTGGGATACATACATATCTCTCCAGCAGGTTCTGTTTATATCACAGGCAAGGTTTAAGTCTTTAGATCATGTAATTCTGGTGGTGTTTGTTTTGCAAATGTAGAGGAGGTCCATCAGGGTGGGGTCTGACAATGCCTTGTATGCCAGGCATAGATTTTCTCTCAACCGCTTATATAAGACAGAATGCAGGGATGGGGCTTTGAGGTGGTCTGCATAAGACATGTTACTTACACCCAGTATTCTTTTAGTGAAGAGCCTCTGTGGACATTCTAATTGTTGTATATATCTGGTTAAGTATGTACTAAAAGGGGCATTATACTCAGTGATAGGTCTAATGAATGCTTATTATAGTGAAACACTGACCTCCTTGGACCTATATGTCATACCTTTGCTTATAACTTTCACAACATAGGATAATTTACATACTAGTGTAGCTACATGACGGTCAAAGGCTAGATTACTGTCTATGTGGAGTGGAGTGAAGGGGCAGTGCCAGCTTAATTCTCTCAGTGGGGGAGGGATGGAGTGTGTGTCTAGGTGCACACAAAGTGCATTAGTGCACCGGTGGACACTGCAGAAATGTGGACAACGTGCTTCCTTGAGTAGTCAGGTTTGTTCCTGGGCTCATGGAAGTGAGGAACAGTTCTGAACTACACCCATGGAACCTCCTCCTGAATGTTTATTAGGCCTGTGTGGAGTAAGGGGAGGACTAAATTCTGGCCATAAATGATAATCACACCCTTAGCCGATGCAATCCTCACCCCAGAACTGAATAGGCTGTAGAGCTCTCATGGGGGGAGGGGGATATATCAGTAAAGTGGCTGTGTGGAGAGAGCTGATGGTCAATAGATGATAGAGAAAAAAGATGTAAATAAATACATACATATATACATGCACGCATGCATACATTTTGTGGACGTGACCACAGGAAAAGAATGTCTACTACCATAAAAGTGATATATTGCAGTATTGCATACTTTAGAATAAAGATTATATAAATAATTGCATAAAAGAAAGCAAAAACGGGAGCAAAATAGTTATGACTTTTATGCATGGGAGGATATACATATGAACTTCAGTGCTGTAGTTTTCCTTTGTCCAGCAACTATTGCTTTTTTCTGTCTGCATTTTTATACTGTTCCTTGGCTGTCTGTTTATCACATCCCCTATCTTCACAATTGCATTCAGTTCACCCAGTAATCTAACTAGATGCTAACACAAAATGGGCACTTAAAGCAGACTATAAAAAAGAATTAAAGACACAGCTTTGAAAGGATCCACAAGAAAAAGGATATATAATGCTCTGGATTTCCAGCTGAAAACCTGCCCAGAGCCTGGGAGGTGTGAGTAGTTACAGTTCTACTATGATGTTCTTCAACAAAGTATTTTTGCAAAGCAGTCACAGTACATTACAGACAGAAGGTATACAGTGTCTGCTTGCCTTATTCAATTTTCTGGAACTCACTCAGTGGGGAACAGTCATGTGTTCACCTTAAGATAATAAAATTGGGAAATCTTTTGTGCAGTGGTTATCAAAAATAGGGGCTTGCAGACAGTTACAGTAATGCCACAGGCGTTCTTGACTTGCAGATAACATAATGGAGAGCAGCATGATATACAAAGCTCAAAATATGGACAAAGGGATCAAGTACTGCTAACTCAGTTGTTTTTATTTTTTTTTTAACCTGGATATATCACGGTTCACGGAGTTTAACTGCCTAGAAACATAACTGTTCTAAGGAGCACTGGCAGAAGAGCATAATAGCCATTATGAGGCCTGTGTTTGAATCCCATCAGCACTTACATATTCTGTTAAGGCTCGTTGGACTACATGCGCCCAACTCTCCGTTTCTTGGTCTGACAAAATGAGATTGCTTCCTGCTTGTCTACAATCCTGATGATAAGACTACGGTTATAACTCAGACTATACCTCTGAACCACACAGAATTTTACAAAATGTCCAGAATTTGCCCCATATTATTTGTCTCTTCCTCATAAAATTTGTGGTTTTATGTCAAAGCTGACCTCACTAAATAATGACATGAGTTTAAACTTTATACTTTATCTCTCAGAAAATGGATTATAATGCCAAACCTGTTATTCTAGAAATTTTCTAAATTCATAAGAGCAATATTTGAGGCTCATGCGATATATGCAAATGACCCTTATGAACATCAGGTGTTTCAGCTCATTGGTGATTCTGAATGCCCATGACTTGTTTTGTCATTTTAATGGACAATTCAGGCCAATAAAGCCAAACCCCACTAGCATGATAATGGACATCAGGTGGGTATAACAGCCCTGTGTTTCAAATGCTTAGTTAAACACTCTGCTTGTGCTGTGCTGATGAGGTCCATTAAAATGACAAGTCACGGGCATTCAGAATCACTGATGAGTTGAAACACCTGATGTACATAAGGATCATTTGCATATCTCCCATGAGCCTCTGATACAAGAGGTTTGGGAGGTCACTCTGTGGAAGTTCTAGCTTTGCTGGAGTTTTCATTTTGTTTTTACTGCTTAGTTTTTCACTGACCTTCTCACTCATTGTTTTAGTTTGTTGTTCGGGATATTTTTGCAGTGACCTGTGTTTCAAATGCTAAGTCAAACACTCTGCTTGTGCTGTGCTGACGAGGTCATAACAAGGTTGAAATATGCATATCCACAGCTAGTGGGGTTTGGCTTTATTGGCCTGAATTGTCTATTACAATGACAAAACAAGTCATGGGCATTCAGAATCAGCAATGAGCTGAAAACAACTGATGTTCATAAGGGTCATTTGCATATATCCCATGAGCCTCTGATACAAGAGGTTTGGGAGGTCACTCTGTGGAAGTTCTAGCTTTGCTGGAGTTTTCATTTTTTTACTGATTGGTTTTTCAGTGACCTTCTCACTCATTATTTTAGTTTGTTGTTTGGGATATTTTTGCAGTGACCCTAATGATAATGGACATCAGGTGGGTATAACAGCCCTGTGTTTCAAATGCTTAGTCAAACACTTTGCTTGTACTGATGAGGTTATAACAATGCCAAAATATGCATATCACCAGCTTGTGGAGTTTGGCTTTATTAGCCTGAATTCTCCATTGAAATGACAAAACAAGTCATTAGCATTCAGAATCACCAATGAGCTGAAACACCTGGTGTGCATAAGTATCATTTGCATATATCCCATGAGTCTCTGATACAAGAGGTTTGGGAGGTCACTCTGTGGAAGTTCTAGCTTTGTTGGAGTTTTCATTTTGTTTTTACTGATTGTTTTTTTAGTGACCTTCTCACTCATTGTTTAAGAGCGATATTTAAAATCTGTCCCTGATTTTGGGCATTTGGCTGTCCATTATGTTTGTCTTTGTCCAAAATGCTTGAACTAAGAGATACGGCTCAGAAAGACAAAATGTGGCTGACAAAATTTGACAAAGCCTCTATGATAGAACCTTATCATTACCAAACTTCACAATAAAAGGAAATAAGATGCTACTCTTAAAAAACTAAAAGCAAACTACTGTGTACGAGAAGTGACCTCAGAAGTGTAAGTAAAGAATTCAGGTGTAAGATTAACTGCTGTAAAGACAAGTGTGAATTACATTTTTCCATCTCATCCAAAGATAATCACAAAGCCTTTTATTGATGTCAGAAATTGTAAGCATAATACTCAACACTGCCCTTTGTGGACCTCTACTGGTAACACCTACAGACATTACCAACTTATCAGCAGATGAATATAGCTCAGATGTTTTACCTTATCCCTTCCTCTTTCTTTCTCTCACTCATTCAGTCCATACTCTTGCCTTTAGCTGCCCCAGAGCAAGTCTTAAAAGTCTTCTCCAAAACCAAAAATATTACCTCCATTAGTCTGGCAGATATTTTAGGCTGTCCCATTGTTAGTATAAAACACTGCCTCAGTAATTCTCACTTAAACCCATTCAGTCATAATTTCTTCATTAGGTATGTGCCTTATGCTGGAAGGACAGCTATTGTGACATCCCTCTTTACCACCAACATGAAGAACTATAGACCAATTAGCCTTACCAACATAATTTGCAAAGTATGGAGCCCTTAAACAATTATGTTGTCAGTTTGCAGGCTCTAAACCCTAACCAATAATGAAATGTAGGGCCTGCCTACTAAACCTGGTGAATTTATTTGAGAAGTCTCTAAAGCACTTGATTATCGAAAATCAATGCACACTGCCTACATGGATTTAGCTCAGACCTTTGGGGCTATTCCACACTCTGGCATTATTGAGAAACTGAGTTAAATGTTGTTCTTTATTTAACTTTTGGACAGTAAACTAGCTCTCAGACAGGACCCAAACATTCAGGGTTGGTTACTCATTCTCTTCAAAAAGGCAGGTCACCAGTAACATCTTACAGGGTTCTGTTTTGGGGTCATTTGTCTCTGGCATGTACTTTGTTGATGTCCAAGTCAATGCCAAGGGTTTCTGGCTGACTAAGCTTGCTGATGGCTGACTATGTTTGCTGATAACTAAAAATTTGCAACTGTCATCAACTCACCAGATGACATTTACATCCTCCAAAAGGGCCTAACTTTTGCAAAGCCCTGATTTCAGGATCATGGTTTTAAGCTCAGTACAAATAAATGCAGTATTGTTCTCTTTGGGAAGCAAGAACACCAATTCCTGCAGCTCGTAAATGATTCCTCACCAGAAACAGATGCTGTCATATGACATATAGGTACATTTGTTGACAATTAGCTCTCTGTTGACCAACATGTAACAATTATCCTTAAGAAATTCATATTGTCAAAATTAAGGAAGTTACTGTACTTTTCTACTCCTCCCTTATCAGACCAATAATAAAATATAATACTCCCTCTGGCATGCATCCATCCAGATATATTGCATGACTAGAAAAAGACAATGTTGCCTCACCATGAAATTCTTAAGTCTGAGCTCCCTAAGCAGACTCTGTCTCCTAAAGAATTTTACATGGTGACCTTTGCTTAACATACAAAACTGAAAATGACTCTATCCTGCTTGAACTTTTGCATGTTTGTAAAGCAGGTAGCAGGACAAATTCCAATTCTAGGGATCTAAATCCACACTGTAATATTAACAGATTCTGGTGGCAGGATAGATGCCTCTCCCAAAGGAAACCCTAGTTGCGAAATAAGCTCCCTCTCCATACCAAACAAAGCAGATCCCTAACTATCTTTAACTCCATCTTGGATGGGTGAATAGGGATCCTTAAATTCACCTATGATCTATCCCCTTGAACGATTTTGGGTAGAGGATGTAAACAGTGGAAATTGCAGTGGCCAAGCTCCTAATGGTTTATTCAAATGGTAATCTAATATGCACCTATGTATCTGTTAGGGTCTATATTACAACATCAAACTCACAGGAGTCCAAATATTGTAGTATCGAACCCATATGTTCGAAATGTGAAAATAGCAAAGCCACAGAACACCGATTTTTTTCCCTGGGAAAAAAATCGGTGGGCCTTTTTCACAGCTTTGTTATTTCCTCCACTGTGCTGCGATCTCGGAGTTTGTATGGTATATTTAAATAGTGGGGTGGGGGGGCATAGCCCCCCACATTAGTTTAAGTTTAAAGTGTACAAGGTTTTTTTTTTTTTTTTTGTACCGGAACAGCGATTTTTTTTCCCTAGGAAAAAAAGCAATGTTCTGTGTTTTCGTACTTTTTGGGTTACGAACTTCCTGGTTCTGTATTACATAGTTCGAACTCCTGTGAGTTCGACGATGTAATATAGACCCAATCTATTATCCTATGAGTGAAATTACAGGCAGAGTGTGCACAGTTGATGGCATACCACATGCACAAAGAATGCACTTAGATTGCTGTGTGCTGTTGATGGGGAATGGGGTTAGGGATAAACCACACGTCGATGCTCCCACTGGCAGTCTCCATCTAGAGTGTAGAACAGAGCTACCCCTATGGGCAATATCTGCTATTTAATGTGAAAAAGACAGTGCCACTCTGCAGGAGAAAGTCACTCCCACAGATAATACTATTTAACCAGAGTGTAGGACAAAAACACTCCCACAAGTAGGGTCAACTAACCAGAATGTAAGAGAGTGAGAAACATATCATTTTTTTGTTGTATAGGTGAGATTAACATTCAGTAAACATTAGTCTTTGCTATATATTTATCTTATTGCTATAAATGTAACAAACATTACTGTGTATTGAGTATATTACCTGACATATAACACTATTGTGTTATATATGTGCTATTACTATTTAAATAACAAGTAGTAATAGCACAATATTAATGTAATAGAATTATTCTATTTATATGAAATTGCTAAAGACGTAACAAACATTTTTCTTTGTTATCTATGTAATATTACTGCAGCTATAGCAAGCATTATTTTATGCTGTGTTTACAAGGATGTCATTGTTTGGTATACTTTCATTTGTCCGAAACACATTTCGGCGATCGTACGGTTGTGCGACTTTAAATGTCAAATCACAACACTACGAACATACCAGGATTTCGAAAATGGTAATCTCGATAACGAGATTCAACCATTTTCTAAATCGAAAATGTTACATACAGCATTATGCAGGGGGGCTTGCCCCCCTGCACCCTCCATGTAGGGGCTGCAACCCCCACTTTAATATGGACCTACCTTAATATACATAGCTAGCCAACATTGTAAATAATCTGTAATCAGTATTATCATTGTATACTCGCTTTACATTGTTTTTATATATATATATATATATATATATATATATATATATATATATATATATATATATTTTTTTTTTTTTTGTGTACTAGCAAATGTTTTTATTCTTGGAGCTTGTATATATTTTGTAACTTTGCAACTTTTCTCCCCGGGTCTCTACTGAAAAAGGACCTCGGCCCAGATGGACCAACCCGGTCAAAAATGTCAAATAAATAAATAAATCAATATGCAAACTCCGAGATTGTACTACATTGACTGAAAGGATTAATTTCCCGATCCCAGCTATAGTGCGATCTGCACCCAAAATGCCGACTTTAAATGAATGAATACCAAATGTTCATTCGCTCATTTGAAAGTCGCACATTTTTTGTTTGGAATTTCGAAGATCTGGAGGTTGTACTTTCACACACTGGTGAATCGTACAACTTCCATACAACCAAATGATTGTTCCACTGCATTTGGCTGTCATCAGGCCCTTCATTGAGTACAAAATCCCGTTTACTATATACCTGACCGGGCACATGCAACAAATGGAATGCCCACAGAGGATGCTCATAAAAAAAATACAGGGAGTAAACAGCATGTTCTATGCAAATCACCTCAAAGCCCTATCTCCTTACTCTGTTTCCTACAGACTGTGGAGAAGTGATCTATGCCTGGCATACAAAGCATCCTAAGATCCCATTCCTATGGACCTTTTGAATATCTACAAAATAAATAGTATTAGAGCTACTCAAGCCAGGGATTTAAACTTTGCTTGTGACATAAATTGGATACATTGGAGGGTACAGGTATGTGTCTCAGAGAATTCTCCTTCTTTGTAACAGGCTTTCCATCCATTTAAAACAGAGCTCTTCCCCAACTCTATTCAAAAGAAACTTGGACCAGTGGATGGGAAATCATAAATATCCCGGGGGCAAGCACCTATGTCTGTAATGGACAGATGCAACTTGAAAATCTTGCCTTAACTTACATATACCCCTTAAAATAACCTCTAAGGTACATAATCTGGTAGGATACAATTGGGATGCTGTGATTGGCTTATAGAGGCCCCAGTGGTAATTAGCCTAATATACACCTATGAACTTATGAACTTACATGAGATCTTATTGTATGCAGTACACGTTATACTATTATATGTGTAACAGACCTTATTCTGTGTTAGGCATATAATATTAATATACATGTAACAAACATTATTGTATGTTTTGTGGTATAACTGTACATGAAACAGTCATTCACTAGGATTCAGAAAAATTACTGCCAGGAGTAAGCTTGTTTTACCACTGGTGGTAATCATTTCTGTTTCAGAGACAGCTGTACTGCAGTGCTGTACCTTGAAGAGGTGCAGCACCATGGTGTGCTGTCTCCATGGCCTACTGCAAACTCTAATGGTGCAGCACCATGGTGGGCTGTCTCAGTGACCTACTGCAAACTCTAATGGTGCAGCACCATGGTGGGCTGTCTCAGTGACCTACTGCAAGTGCTAATGTGTAGCACCATGGTGTGCTGTCTCCATGGCCTACTGCAAACTCTAATGGTGCAGCACCATGGTGGGCTGTCTCAGTGACCTACTGCAAGTGCTAATGTGTAGCACCATGGTGTGCTGTCTCCATGGCCTACTGCAAACTCTAATGGTGCAGCACCATGGTGGGCTGTCTCAGTGACCTACTGCAAGTGCTAATGTGTAGCACCATGGTGTGCTGTCTCCATGGCCTACTGCAAACTCTAATGGTGCAGCACCATGGTGGGCTGTCTCAGTGACCTACTGCAAGTGCTAATGTGTAGCACCATGGTGTGCTGTCTCCATGGCCTACTGCAAACTCTAATGGTGCAGCACCATGGTGGGCTGTCTCAGTGACCTACTGCAAGTGCTAATGTGTAGCACCATGGTGTGCTGTCTCCATGGCCTACTGCAAACTCTAATGGTGCAGCACCATGGTGGGCTGTCTCAGTGACCTACTGCAAGTGCTAATGTGTAGCACCATGGTGTGCTGTCTCCATGGCCTACTGCAAACTCTAATGGTGCAGCACCATGGTGGGCTGTCTCAGTGACCTACTGCAAGTGCTAATGTGTAGCACCATGGTGTGCTGTCTCCATGGCCTATTGCAAACTCTAATGGTGCAGCACCATGGTGGGCTGTCTCAGTGACCTACTGCAAGTGCTAATGTGTAGCACCATGGTGGGCTGTCTCCATGGCCTACTGCAAACTCTAATGGTGCAGCACCATGGTGGGCTGTCTCAGTGACCTACTGCAAGTGCTAATGTGTAGCACCATGGTGTGCTGTCTCCATGGCCTACTGCAAACTCTAATGGTGCAGCACCATGGTGGGCTGTCTCAGTGACCTACTGCAAGTGCTAATGTGTAGCACCATGGTGGGCTGTCTCAGTGGCCTACTGCAAATGCTAATGATGCATTCAGGGGAGTGAGCTATGCTAATTAGCCATGTGGTCTCCTCTGGAAATGCTTGCAGTAAGGCATATTCACAGAATTACACAGTTATGTAAGTGAGCTCAGTCATCTGAGTTAATTAACTCATCTGAAAGTTCACATTCACCCATTACTTCCAATAGGAAGACCGTGTTAGAGGTAAGTTCCAGGAGTTTAGCAAACAGGTAGTGGTGATGGGGATGTATGTGCATGGCTGCATGTGTGAGTGCATGCAGAAAGACAAGTAGTCTCCAGTGTGTGTGACTATTTGATAACAATAGGGCTGTTACTTAGAACATAGGTAGGGGTATGTATATGTGTCTCTGAGAATAATCAGGTGAGGGGACTTGCAGGCTGTGCGTTGTGAGTGTGCGTGGGGGGGATGTCATGCTCTGAACTCTCCCACTCATAAAAGCATATTCAGTAATAAGGGGGAACACTAGACACATGCAAAATGTTATTGTCATTCTACATTTTATGCTAATTGATTTGCTCAAAGTCACAGTAGGGAAATATGGGCTGAGGGGAATCAAACCCTTTACCATAGGAACTACAGCTCATAGCCTTAACCTTTTGCACCAACTGATAGACTAAAATCAAAGGGGAGGAGAAGGATTCAACCTCACACCCTTGACACGAGAAACAGCAGCGTTAACCCTTTATGCTAATTTATAAGTTACAGTGAAACAGTGGGATGCAGTGACCACTTATTTATACAGACACACAGATATGACCAACAATTGCAGTTTGTTCAAAGTCACACAGCAGACAAATGGAGATGAATCGGTTCAAACTCTGTACTTCTGACACAATGCATAATATTGCACAGAACTCCAATGACTGGCATTATTGACAAACTGTAAACTTCAGTGACTTTCAGCCTTCAGTGATTTATTAGAAAATGAATACGCATGTGAATGTCTGGGAGATTGTGTAGAGGATTAAGGCTCTAAGCTCTTAAGGAGCTGATTGCTGTAGCTAAGGTTGCAAGGTTTGATTCTTTCTAAACCATTTTACCTACTGTGTGATTCTGAGCAAGTCACTTAACTAGACAGTGTTTTTTATGATACAAAATATGTTTTAACATCTAAAGGACTAGTGGCATTACAAGTTTACCATCTGGAATAGACACACACACACACACACACACACACACACACACACACACACACAGACACACACACACACACATACACACACACACACACACACATGTATGTGCTCGCGCATGCGAATGCTTACTTGCACAAGGGAGATCTTCACCATTCTCAAGATCCACGCAGCCATTCTTAGCTTCCTATATTCCATTTCATTTAAGTAAATTGGTGAACTGACTGCGTCCCACACTCATAGTTGCATTGCTTACTTCCTGCTCATGTACTGGACTTTCTGGTCTATGAAAGAAAGAAAGAGACTCCATGCCTCTCTACCCGTGCGAATGGAAATTTATTTTGTTAGCTGGCCATGGGCCACTGAAGCTGTGGGCTTGAGTGACTGCCTGTTTCTCCATTATTATAATCTCCCACTAGCAGGCATAAGGCACAGTCATGGACATGATGTAAAATCAGGGACACTTAAGAGAGATGGGTGTGTGTATGTTTGGGGGGACTGACTATACCTTTAAATGGCTCATCTCAGGACTTCCCTATAAAGTCAGAAGGAACATTAGATGACACCAAGTAATGTTTTTAATGTTACTTTGAGGTACTTTAAGTTAATAGAGCAAGAGGTGCAGCATCATGAGGGACACAATGCATTTTTGACTGACTGTAACTATCCATATTTCCCCCCTGAGGAAGGGGGGGAAATAAGTGGCTACAGCAGGGATGGCTAAGAGGTATGGTGGTGTGTGTGTGTGTGTGTGTGTGTGTGTGTGTATATGTGTTTGAATGTGTATATGAGTGTGGGAGAATGAACAAGAGGGTCTCTGTGCAAATGTGATGCATGGGTTGCCAGAGATGCATACTGCAGGAAAGGGCTGATTAGCACTAGTGGTAACACCATACGATTCAGAAACATGCAAATTAACTGATAATGAGGTCTACCATATCTATGAATCACGTTTTCTATAACCTTGTAAACAGCCTCCTGTGGCCACAGCTCTTAGGGTCAATTGTGAGAATGTTTCTGAATCCCAGGGATTGTGTGCTATGTATATTGCTATATGAGTAACAAACATTATTCTGTTACACTTGTGATATTACTGTACATGTAACATATATATATATATATATATATATATATATATATATATATATATATATATAAAACAAGCATTATGCTATAATTTATAAGTGATGTTACTGCACCTGTAATAAACATCATTCTGCTTTATTTGTGTCAAACCGCACATGTAACAGTTATGTTATATACACAGTCATACTGTAGGAGTAATAAACATTATTCACATTATGTATATGATATTAACAAACATTCAAACATTTTTTGTTATTTGTGTGAGATTACTATAAGTTTAACAAACATTACACTGTTATATATATGCACTATTACGTTACATGTGAGAAACATTATTCTGTTACATATGTAACAATGCAGTACATGTAACAAACAGTCTTCTGTGCTGATCATTTGATATTTCTCTATGTGCAACAAACATAATTTTATGCTCTATAATATTATTGTACATATAACAAATATTCATTGTCATGCATAATATATTGCTTTCTACATATTACAATTAGTCACATATGTGAAATTACTGTGCATGCAACAATCATTATTGTGTACACTGTATTTTACTGTATGCGTAACAAGCATTACTTTATGTTATGCACATGCTACTGTTGAACAGGTAGCAAGCCTTATTCTGCATTATGTATGTGATATTACTATACATGTTACATATATTCTATAATTCCCTTTGTTTTTTTGGGGGGGGCACTGGCTAACACTACTAAACATGTCACAGGCATGCATTATTCTATGTGTTTTACTGTACTCATAACAAGTACTATTCTGTAGAACTTGTATATGATATCATTGTACACCTCACAAGTAAAATGTATGTGAAATGACTGAAGTATTATGTACTTGGAACAAATGTTATTCTGTGTTATGCATTAGATTACATAACACAAATTGTATTCTGCTATGTGAATTTAACAAGCATTACTGTATACTATATATGTGATACAGAGCAGTAGATTAATTGATTTAAGTAACAAGATTAACTAGTTAAGAAACCTTGAGATTAGTTCTTTCAGTCATGAGATTAAAAACTAATCTGCGGTCAGGATGTTTTTATTGTATTAAAGGTCTTGAAATAAAGCAGTAAAAACCTCTGGATTTTATTTGTTTCAAGTTCTTTGTCTTTGTTCTATATACTGCACACCCCAATCACCTTCTGGTTTCTTTACTCCCTAAGTTCAGTATTGCAAAACACTTCCAACAATTGTAAATTAAGATAGCATAAAATTAACTGTAAGACTACCTAAAGATTAATTTTTAATTATTTTTATCATTTGAGTAATCCAGAAATTACTTAAAATTATTGTTTCCATCCTTTAATCTACTCATCTACTCAATATTCCTAGTTGTTTTTTTTTTCCATGGGTAATTATTTTATCTGATTATTGTGACTTTATACCATATATAACTCTCAACCAGTCAGGGACAAATCTCACCAGAATCAGAGACAAATCTAGAAATGATCATAGACACTTTTAAATTATTATTACTAATAGCTTGAAACATTGATACAATAAGGGAATATGAGTTAGCATACATTAATGTACATTTTCTGAAGTAAAATATGTCTCTAACTCTTATTATCATCATAAAGTACAATTCACTACCTTTTCTCTAAAAGTCAGAGGTTTTAGGAGGGATTAAGATGGACAGAGTTAAAATTCAAGTCAAAATCAGGGATGTCCCTGAAAATCAAGGACAGTTTAGATGTATAAATTTGATACCATCTACTTTCTGTTTTAATTTTTGTACTGTTTGTTCTTTCCATCAGTTGCTTTGATCTTCTGGTGTTTGTTTCAAAGTTTTATAATTTCTTGTTTGTAGTATTGCTTCTATATTCTCACCAGCTGGTGAAATGTTTTTCCATGTTTCCTACCTTTCTTTGTTCACTGCTTTGACCTTTTGGTTACATTTTTACATCATATGTTGATACTGAGGCTTTATTCTTGGTTTCCTGTTATATTTTTTCTTTGCTTCTCATTTTCTTTAGAGTTATTTTATTTTCATATACACAGTCATTTCTACCACATACTGGTGTTATTGTCACTGTTTAAGTCTATAAGTAACTGTTTTCACCCATAAAATAGATTCCTTGTTATTCTGTCAAGACCAGGATCATGCCTCTGAAATATCCTAATTTTTGCAGAACGTCCAGAGATTTGCCTCATATTTTTGGTCTTTTCCTCATAAAATTTGTGCTTTTCTAACAAATTATTGAGATCTGAAGTCACTAAATAATACTAAATAGTGACAGACATCTGAGTTTCAGACTTCATATCCTTTATAAAATATATAATAATTCAAAACCTGTTATTCTGTGGACTTTAGAAGGTTATAGGAGCATTTTTTAAAATCTGTCCCTATTTTGTGGGCCTTAGTCCCCCCATTATTTCTGGCCTTATCCAGATTTTTTTGTGCTGAGAAACTGAGAGGTATGATCTGGATGTTCAGCCATGTGAATTTCAACACATAAAAACTGTACTTTTGACTGAAACAAGATGAGGAATGTAAAAACTTTCATGGGATTTCTCTCCTACATTTGAGGTACATATTGTTAATGTATTATTGCATAAACATTTTTTTTCACTCGTCTGAGCATTGGCTATACTTGAGCAGTACTGTTGCCATTACGGATCAGTTCCAGCTGATTTTTGAGTGTTTTACTTTTGAGGTACAGACATCTCAGACTTGTCACACCAATTAAGACAGTGATAGAATTTAGTGTACATGATTAAGGCTCTCAACAATTCAGACCCCTAATCGTGTACACTAAACGATATCATTGTCTTACTTAGTGTGACAAGTCTAAGGTGACTGTACCTCAAAAGTAGGAATTCTGCTATTTACCTGTGGCTATTTTGTCTTACCCTACAGCATATTTAGGCCTTGTAGTTCTTGGCGAACACATTAGACTCTGTTTTATCTTTTGGTTTCCATTATTATAATTTGATTGGCACTAATTTATGCTCTGTACTTTTTTTCCATGTGTGATCCATGTCTTTTATTACAACCTTTCCATGTCTCTCTTGCCAGATGGACACTTTTTTTCTGTTAGCAGTGCCATCTCTTGATGGTTTTCTAAACTATCTCACTCTGTGGAATCTGGAAGTCTTTAAATCAATATTTGCCTTGCACCTCACTCAGAAATATTACATTTTTATTGCTATCCCTCTTTGTCATTTTTGTTCCACCCTTGATCTCTGCCAACATCTGGCCTATTACCCCTTCTATCCCAGAAATGACCCTTCACTGGGCATGCCTTATGACTTCTTGGACAGCAGAACCTGAGTGGGCAGAGTCCAAGGAGTGAGGAGATATATTAGGTGAGATGGACAGGCAAAAGGATCCATCATACTGCAGTCATGTGGCCAAAGTCCCTAATGAGAGGATCGATATGCAAGGATGTTAATGCATGGGATGCACATACCTATATGTCATAAGCTGGACTCTGTCACTCCTCATTCAACCTTTGATAGCCTGTGAAACATCTAGTCTCCACAAAGGTTGCACAGACTGCAATGAATTCTTCTCCTCACCCTCCAGCCAGCCATTCCACTGCTCTGTGTCCATTCCTAAACCCAAGTCAATGGCAATGAGGATAACCACTTTGACTCTGTACCACTGGGTAAGTGTACAAATTCAACTTTTGCAATTTCTTCGATCTTTCTTTCACATTCTTTAATTTATTCATTTATCACAATGCATTTCATTTTTATATATTCCTTTACTTTCCCAGCTATTTCAAAAAAGGTCTATAAGCACTGTTTCTGCAGGTTGCTAAAGCTGTTATTGATGTCTGCCTGTTCCCGTTTTTGCTCAAGTCCATTCTTCTTCTAAGAAACTATCTCAGAGGTCTTCATACGTCAGCTTGTTTGAATCATATCTATGTTTTATGATTGTTTTATTCTTTTATTCCAACTGTATATCTTTTCCATCCATCCATTCGCAACCCTTTTTTCCCATTTATGAGTATGTTGTCAGGATTGTCACAACACTGAATTATCTAGAGCCAACGTTCACACTGTCATGGTGGTTAGCCCTGCCACAGTCGTTCTTCCGTACCACACATACATGTGCACACTCACACCTATGAGCAATTTATAGTGTCTAGTCCAAGTCCTGCATTTCCTTGGAGTGTGAGAGAAAACAGGATCACCCAGAGAAAACCCACATGAACACAGAGAGGACATGCAGACTCAACAGAGAAGGCACAGCAGCTGAGAATCAAACCAGGGAATCTGGCTGTAAGGGGACAACATTACCTGCTGCATCACTGTGCTGCCCCAGTTCTAAATAAAACATTTATAACTTCTTTTTAACATCCCCATTTGGGTTATAAAAATGTTTTGAAGTTCTCATATATTTCTAAATTGCTCTTGCATTTCCAACTGTTTATCCATACACATGTAAATACTTTTCCTCTGTGTTTGCATTTCTTTGTTTTCCAGTACCTTCCTAATATTTTTAGAGTTGGCCCTTTTAGACATAAGTGCTAGTTAATGTGTTTTCTGTATACTATGTGGTGTCTGTTCCATCAATTATTCACTTTCCTGTACTTAATGCAGCTTTTTCATTCCTTCCTCTCTCTTTCTCTTCTGTCTTCTACTGTGAAGCAGCCCTCTTCTAAAGGGCAAAACAGCCCTGTTTTATCATTATCCAGGTCTCTTACTGGCTCTCTATATTACTATATTAGAAGAACAAAGAATAAAACACAAGCATGTGCCAATAGACAGCTATTAAGATACCCAAGTGTGCAGGCAGATAGATTTTGAGTTCTTTCATCTCCTGCTTGGTACAATATCTATTCTGTGTACATCAGTGCAGCAGGTTTATACAGCTGCAAAACTAGATTGTTTATTATTACAACCAGAGGTACCTTTTAAGATGGCCTTCCTATGTTTAAAGTCAGTTTCTTTTATGTAACCGTTAAGAAAAACCAGCTCATACTCTAGCTGTATTTAATAATATGAATTAAGGCTCATTGTTTTAATTTGTCTGCAAGCACTACTGGATATACATACATCAAGAGTGCCCCAGACCGTCTTGGGAGGTATGCATACAGATGTCATTATTTTATTTTATTTTATTGTATTTTATTTTATATTGAGAGGTAATGTGCAACTAGGAAACACCAGTAAAGAACCGAGCAACACTCAGTTGTCTGACGTGTAGTTATTTTTAATGGTGCTGACTAGGTCCACAGAGAGCAGAGTGTCTTTTCACAGAATTATCCTGAGAACATAAAGAAGTCAAGAGATTTGCTCAGAGTCACACAGCATATGTAAAATAGACCTAATGAGATTTGTAATGATATATATATTAGGCTTTTGATACGTTCTATGTTTGCACATATTAGTGCACTTAATTAATTATTCCTTGTGGAGCGTGCTAGTTGTAGCTTTGTACTAGTACAACTTTGCTGCGGCTTGTATTGTAGATATTGCTACTTATTTACCCCAAGATGCAAAGTATACATTTAAGAAAGATAAATTCACAGAGCCAGCATGGAGGTGCATACAGAATATACATAATTTTAGATATATACACAACAGTTTCTCCCTACATACACAGGAAAGTATATGTATTACTAAAGGATATACATATGTGTTTCTGTGTAGCAGTCATTAAACTTATTTGTAATGGTACTTGGTGTAGTCTGACAAATAATTTCTAACAGTCTTAAAGAAAAAACATCCTCAGTATATAGCTAAGTACAGTATATTAGTTCAGTGCTATTACATAGTTACATGATGTTTCTTGTATGAAATTTAGGATAGATTCTTTCATTCCCACCTCATAAATTTAGTCTCCTTGTATGTTTTCTGCATTGTTTCTGATAGCATTTCTGCATATCACCAGTCCACCATGCCACTTAGGATACACACATATCACCAGTCCACTGTGGCACTTAGGATACACACATATCACGAGTCCACTGTGGGACTTAGGATACCACATATCACCAGTCCACTGTGACACTTAGGGTACACACATATCACCAGTTCACTGTGGCACTTTGGATGCCATCTTTGTAAATTATCATTACTTTTACAATGTTCAGGATAGCAAATCTGCATATATCTGACTATGTACCACAATCACAGTGGGCTCTTTTAGAGAACACTCAGTCTGAGATTTAAGCTTCCCCCTAGTGGAAGTGCCTGATGATATTCATTATGACTGGACTTTTGGTGGTTCATGGACAGAGCCTTAGCTATGTGTCCTTTGGGAATTCTGGAATTCTGATTTCTACTGTCCATCCTTCTCAGTGTACTGGTCTGTGCTAGTACTCAGCCAGGTGTGTGGGCTGGGACTTTTATCCATTCTGATTCAGGGATTGGGACTTCCATATTTTACTATCATAGTATAGAATATTAATTGTGTCTGGACTTGTACAAAACATCCTTTCATCTTGTGTCATTTTACACATTATCTGGGTACACCAGAATAATCTACTGGCCATCAAAGTTTAGCTGCTTGCTTTTTATTTTATTATATAGTTTTTTTACCCGGCAAGCCTGCTGGACACAAGTGTCCTTTTTAGGGGGTGACCTAAAAGCATTGTCTGATTAAGTGACTCAGTGAGTCACACAGCAAACAAATGGAGGTGGGAGGAATTAAATCTTCATTTCCTGAATGGTTAACATCTTAAAGTCTTAATTTTCTGTGCCAGCTGCCAGATACTTATTGGTTCTATGCTAACAGGTTGGATAGCATACTTTTGTCCCATGTCTTCTCCAGATGTTTTGTCTTGTGTCTATTAAATATGTTAAAGACCAGATTTCTTCAGCAATCTCACTCAGGTGCCATTTATACATTTATAGTTTTGATAGTTTCCTACCAAAACAAACTGGTATACATCTAAAGTTCACAAAGACCTGGCCTGTCACATATACTTCAAATTACCTTTCATTGACATATCTGTGAAGCTCAGGCATCAATAACTGAAGCTTATTTTCAGAAATAATATGGCAGCATCTCATAGCTAAGTGCATAAATGACATTTCTGTACAGGAAGATGGAGCTGTCTTATTTGTGCTTCAGTGTTTTTTTCTGAATTCATTACTTTAATTGCCTTTCTGAAAGTCCATATGAAGTTCACATCAGCTCATTTGTGAACTGATCTTGACATGCTGAAGTAAAATTCTCTATTTTATGAATGTTACAAAGACATGCATCTGGAACATTTCTCCCTGGGCCTCTGCTGAAAAATGACTTTGTTCCAAGTCAGACTTTCCCAGGAAACAAATGTTAAATAAATAAATATTAAATAAATAATAAATAAATAAAAGGTTGTAAACACATTCAGGGTAAGATCCAGTACAAGGTGACTGAGACAGCTGCCTAGGGCCTGGTGCTGTTCTGGGGGCTCGACATACAACAATAATAAAAAAAAAAGCCCAAATAAGAGTGTTGAATTTTAAAAAAGTAAATGTCTGATCAAATTTTTCCTCTGGCTGTAGTCTCTTTCACTGGCACTGCATCAAAAGCTCCAGTCTCACTGGCTCAAAGCCTTTGCTAGTTAGACTGGAGCTGGGACACAGAGCCAATGAGAGACTTCTAGGAATTGGTACGAGAGATTTATAAGAATTTGCATGAGTTTTGAAATCTCACAGAAAATGGGGCATTCTGTTGGCTCCTTTTTAGCATTTATGAAATAGCCTGTCCAGGTGGTAGCAGCAGAGATTGTGAATGGGAGGGAGCATTAGGAAATGCAATGGAAGTACAATCATTGAAATGTGAGACAAATAGGACTATCAAAGAGAGTGTGAGGAAAAATAACAAGTCCTGCAACAGAACAAACGTGTATGTGTGTGTGTGTGTATAATGTCCGAGTCGGGGTTACTATCCAGCTTAGTAGATTGCTCAGAGTGAAACCTTCTACCTTAGGTGTTGAAGGCAAGTGACATAATCCTACACACCAACTGCCAGTCTTTCAATAACTTTTGGTAAATTACTAAGATTTGCAGTCAGTCAGTGTCAGTCATTTGGTGTCATGGTGTAAAGGAAGGAAATTGATTTCTGTAAAAAAGGAGCATCATCATCATCTAGGCCATGTTCTTTGGAAGGGATGTTTTGTTTTCTTGCAGAATTACAGGATTTTCTGTGCACAGATAGCAATTAATGAGACAGACTTTTCTTATAGCCTGGGACAGATTCAGCAATCAGCAGGATATATCTAAAGCTAAATTGCTATGTTCTGAATATAAAAAAAAAATAGACATTAAGAGAATACTAGTATATGAAACATGGTGGTTAACAGATGCCAGGGGGATTCTGAAAATACCATAAAAGAACTTTTATATGAAGGTTTGCATTTAATGTAAAATGCTAGGGTTTCAGTTTTTCTACAAATGTGTTTTATTATGTTTTGTAATATTATTAGGAAGCAGTTTATATATCAAGTTGTAGGTGCACCTTTGGGACTGCATATGGATGAATTAGCATATTCATTTTATATTAAATGAAAACAAGTCTTACTGCATAACATCTTGTTGCTTTCTTTCTGAGGCCTACATTGTCTGGGTTCTATCCCTTTCCAAAAGTTTCTTGTATTCTATTTTATGTTAAAGATCATCCCATCAGGGTCTGCTAGTTATTCCCAGAATGTTGTTTACAACTTTGGGCAGGCATTCTTTTGCCTACCTGGAGCCAGTGATGTGGAATTAATTATATTCCCTCATACAGGATTGGAATTCTGAGGACTACTTTCGAGGTTCCCTAAAATACAAAATCTCTGCTTTCATTCTTGTAAAAATTTAGTTTTTACTGCATTCATTTTAATGAATTTATTCTCAATTATTATGCAGATTTTATGCTGAAGTTCAAACGTTTTGCTTTTGTAAAGTACATAGACCAGTACATTTTTATCTGTGTGCTAACTTGGTAAACCCAGTAATCCAATGGCATCTTTTAAGGGAAGACCCAAAAGCACTATATGAGTGATTGGCTTGCTCAGAATCACACAGTGGGCAAATGGAGATCAAGGGATTCAAACCCAAGACTTTGGAGAAGGCTAAACCTCATTAAAATTGCCAGATGCTTGGTGATAATGCTTGGTTTTCTGTTCATGTCCTATGTGATGATGCTGGATATATATATATATATATATATATGTGTGTGTGTGTGTGTGTGTGTGTACATATGATTAAATACTGAGAAGTAATGTTTTATTACATAGCTGTCATTGTATTTTCTCAAGAATCAGGTACAAAGTCAAAACTAAATGGGGAGGTAAAGCCTCTTACACCCAACACATAACTTTCACTCTATTACCTTCAGAATCAGGAACAAATCCAGAAATAATCAGGAGATAATCATGGACACATTTTAAAACACTAATACTATTACTTTGTAAAATGAGAAGTTGACTGAATAAGAGAATTTGATTAATATTCATTTTCTGAAGTAAAAGAGGTCTATAATTGTCATAATTTTTTAAGTGTAACCTACCATATTTTCTCAAAGAAACCTTCCATTTTAAGAGGGTTTAGCAGGGAAATAGTAACATTTTGAGCCTAACTTAGGGGCATTAAGCACTCTTTGCTCCAGTGCTGTCTTTCAGTAGACCAACATTTATCATTTCTTAAATTGCTTTCAAGGCATATGGATATTAACAGTTATAACCACACTACTTAAAGTCACCTCCACTCTGCTGCCAAGCATTAAAGACAGTTCTGGAAATGGTACAGTAGGGGAGGTGCAAGAATATTAAGACAAACACAGCTCCAAAATGACATTTGGACAAGGAAAAGGAATCACCATTATCCTACTCAATGGCAGCGCAAAAGCTGTCAGCTGGGATAGCTGCATCATCTTCCTTACTGTACAAAATACTTGATTTGCTGAAGGCCCCTTTACAGTAGTTTAGGGATTGTCTCTCCTCATGCCCCACCCCTTTACAGTGGTTTAGGGATTGTCACTCCCCATGCTCCGCCCCTTTACAGTGATTTAGGGACTGTGTCTTCCCATGCTCCTTTAAAGTAAAGGTCGTTAATGCCTTATCCTTCTCACATAATATCCAACATAACATATAACATAACACATAGAGGATTATGATCAGAAGTTATGTGCCTGAAGCATGGATGTCAAGAAATTCACCTTGAGAACAGATTAAAGTGAAGCCTGAGATGTGAAGCTTAAAAATCTGTATTACGAGAATATAACTTATGATTATAGAGACCTGATCATAATTGTATTGTATTATAATTTTATTGTAGTACATGAAAAAAATATGCAGACGTGTGCAGTGTTTTACAGCTCTGAAAGCTGTGCTGCCACACAGTGGCTGTCTGATGAATGAACAGCCTCAAAAACTGTACATTCTGGTCTGTCACTATTTTGTGGGGGGGACAGTGAAGAATATTACAGCTTTTAAAGCTGCTTTACTTTCTTATAGCTGTTCTATGATGGTTGGCACTGGCTGCTGCTATGCTCTAGCATGAGACAAGAGGTGCTTAAAAAAAACCTTATTAAGCAACTATCTTACTTCTTATAGAAGGTTACTGAAAGTTTCATTTTCTAAAATTTTGAGTATAATTTCAGTGCTCCATGTACTACACAGCATAGCATAGTATATCATGCCATAAAATACAATAGCATATTTGTTGCTAAGGAAAATTGTTACCACTTTAGACTATCAGAAGCTGCAACTAGCCTAAGGTAGTTTCCCTATGTTTTGATCCCTGATGTTAGTGTAACCCATACTTATTTAGAAGTGTCTTGATGTGTTGGTCATGTCTGTCCTCCCTACTCCATCCTTCATCTGCAATGCCTTTTTCAGTCATGTTTGTAATCTCAGAAACACAATCCTGCAATGCTCTGAGCTGATTGTGAACAATGTTTCCTACACTGGCACTGAAGATTTAGCTAACATACTAACCAATAAATTCAGCTCAAATATTTCCCCTCTTTCCCCCTCCATCCATCCATCCTGCTAGATATACCTGAAAATTACCCGTTTCCAGCAATCACACCAGAGCAAGTTCTGAAAGTGCTACCAGAAACTAAAAATACTGTATTGATGGGCCCTGAAAATATCTCTAGATGCATTTTATATAGCATGAAACCTGATTTCGCCACCCCAACCAACAACACCGTTCAAACTCAGCCTTCATACAGTTTTTGTACCAATTAAATGAAGATCATCTACAGTCACTCCTCTATATAATGGAGGGCCTTCCACAGACCCAAGGCATTCCAACAAATCAACTCGAACTTGTAAAACAAAACAAACAATGGAACGATGGAAAACCCTTAGATATAAGCAATTTTATTATTAATTCTAAGTGCTTTCAACAGTGGTCTGTCTGACTTCATCAAAGATAAAAACCAAAAAGTAACTCAGCCCTTAAATATTCACGAATAGTCATATGACCAAATCTCACATTAAACAACATTAATCAATTAAAAAACAAGCCATAGACTAAATAAATTATATGTATAAAAAACATCACTACTTTTGAATAATACACCATTGTAAAATCTGTTATAATGATTATAACACTAGTTCAGCTTTTAACTTTAAAACACTACTTATGGAAATCATTTCATTCAAACCTGGGGGGTCCCAGCATTGTATCTTAATTGCCACCTTACTTCTTTAAACTCAAGGTAAAGATTGGCTGGACCCCCTCCCAGCCCCCAAATCAACCTTATCAATAGCTATAAATTTAAACTTGTGAGTAGAGAATTTTGTAATATGCTTTGCTAAAGTATTTGCGTCCACTTTGTAATTTCAAAATACTGAAATCTCGAAATTCAGTATTTCGAAACCACAAAGCCGAAAACCCAACCACAACTCATTAACTCGAAATCACACAACCGCGAAATTCAAAATCCCGTAATTACGCTACACATACAGTACACACATAAACATACACACAACTCCCCCCACAATCAAACAAACTCATCTAACCTACACATAAGCAGGGGGCAAACCCTCTGCACCCTCCATGTGGGGGGCTGTGCCCCCACACCCCCCTACTTATATATTCTAACTCCGAGATTGCACAAACAGAAACACAAACAAAACTCACACACACACATCTTACAGTCCCTCAAACACACACATAACAGTCACAACACACACTTACACACACTAAACCCCTAACCAACACACTTACACAAACTTACCAAAATTAAACCTAAACATCCACAAACTGTACCAACGGAAGCAGAAATTCAAAACATCCGTCCTTTGGTATTTTTAATTTTGCGCTACTGCTGGCTTCGAAAATGTGAGTCTGCGGCTTTGTAAGTTTGAAATACTGCAATTCGAGATTTCAGTATTTTGAATTTACAAAGTGGACCCAAGCATTTCTATTGTCTCCCTTTTAGATATCATATTGGTGTTGATAAATCCTTTTCCTAAATTTCTTTTTATTTTTTCCGATATAGAAACTTTCACATTCTTGGCACTTGGCCATATAAACCACCCCATACTATAACAATACAATTTATGGGTAAGCTTAATCACCCCCCCAATTCTGATTCTAAACCTCAGTCCCTTCTAGGATTAAACTACATTGGGGACATTGCCCACACTTTACCATATCCCCCAGCCTTTTTCCCAATTGTAGCCCTTTCCAAAAGAGATTTTAAAAGACAAATCTGTCTTATAAACTATGGGGGGGGGGGGGGTTGTCCCTATATTCTCAGAAAAACCTGGTTCAGTGTGAAATATATTACAGTTATGGCTAATAATCTCTTTAATACCTGAAAAAAGTAGATTATAAGGCAAATGTAATGCCCTTTGGAAGTCCCCACTCTCATGTTGCACCTCTGAATTACCATTACTTAACATCAAACCTCCATCAAAACCCTTCAATAGGGAATAAATACCCATCATGCCTTTCCCTATTAACCTCATTGAATATATTGCGAAACTCATGTTTAGCTATAAAGATAAAAAATACTGTGTACAAAACAAAACAGAAGCTAAAAACACTTTCACCAAAGCATTCAGAGAAATGCCTGAGGAAAATAAATAATACTGTGCTATAGCCGAAAAACTAAAGCCTCAACCAGATTTCATAAATCTATGCTTTAAGATAAGGCTATAAAAACACTAAAAAGTACGTACTACATCTGTTACTATTTGGTTCCTGTAATCTGAACACAAAAATGTGTTTTTTAAGCTGCAAAAGACACTGACAAATTTCTCGTATAATGCAAAGTACATTACCATGCTATAATCAGCCTCTATATCTCTAAATACTCAGTAAGCATTAAACTTCTAAATAAAGTCTAATCTGTGTGCTTATTAAGTCTGCATAACTCTATATAATTTTAAATGCAAAATAAAGCCGACAGTTGCAAATACAACAAATTAATAACAACAATGTAAGTTACGAAATGATACGGTCACTTCCAGCTGCAGAATTTATTTAACAAGTTAAATACAAGAAAATTACCTCCTTTTGCTGATCCGGAGAGCTGTCTGAACGAGCGAAAAACTGGAAACAAGAATATCCAAAATCAAGGCAGTGATGGGAGGTCAAATGACAACTTCCCTTGAAGGTCAGGAGCCACAAAGCACTACTGGGAACTGCAAGGCTTAATGTACAGCATACAAATAAACCGGATTTAACGAAATTCTGCAAGCCCATAAAGGAAAAGCCTTGAAAGGTAAAAATATAAAGCTTTTTATCAACAAGATTCAAGAAACTTAAACAATTGCAAAATGTAAATGACTCAGATAGTGTAATTTTATATTACAACGACCAAATTAATGTCACCACCTCTGATGGATTTAACAAGGCGTGCATTTTACCCTACAATAAAAATACATTAGATATTAAAAACGTTATTCTGAACAATTGGAGCATTTTGAAAAGTGATTCTGAAATTTATGGATTGGTAGGGAATGTTCCTAAGTTTGTGAATAAGATAGGTCAGAACATGAAAAACAGGTTACACACTGGTAACTTACACACAAAACCCTGCAGGACAGGGACTACTAAATGTGGGAGATGCAATCAATGTTTTGCTATATTAGAGGAGCCATCAATACAAGTTAGTAATACATGTCAAACCAGGATACATTTTATGAAAGGTAACTGTCAAACCAAGAACGTCATATACTTTGCTTTATGTACCAACTGTCCGGGTTTTTATGTGGGTAAAACTGGTCGACGTTTAAGAGACAGGATATATGACCACCTATATGCTATCAAAAAAGGTGATGTCAATAACGCCTTATATAGACACATTAGAGACAGTCCTGGATGTGAAACATTTAAGTTTGCCTTATTGGAAGTATTATTCCCCAATTTAAGGGGTGGAAATCTGAAGGCATTATTAAGCGAAAAGGAGGTGAGATGGCAAATACTATTAAATGCCACCACCAAGCCAGGAATTAATGACAATATACCAATCAAACCTATTTTAGAAGTTAGGATGTAGAATATATCAGTTGTGAGGCTTTTTAACTTTTTATAGTAATTTTGCGTAAAAAAAAAATTTTTTAATATTCATGAAGGGGAAGTGATGACACAATGAGATATGTCTGCATTTGAATATTCAATTGCCATTGGATGTAACAGTGTATTTAAATGTTTTTATTCATACTTTCAATGTTCTGAAGAAGTCTAGGATATAGATGAAAGCGCTTAACCTTTATTCATTGTTACATTAAATCCTGTTTTTATATTACTTGGGACTACTCAGCGTTATTTGTGATTTCCACTGTGTTTTTTTCGTATTTCTTTGGTGAAGTTGTTCCTACGTGGTTTCACTTGTTCAATAGTTGTTTTTCTCAATCATGAATTCGCTGGATGAATTACCCTCTATATTTTCCCCTATCCGAAGGGATGAAATACACAAATTGCAATCTGAAATGACAGTCTTAAAAGGAGAAGTCACTAGACTGATTGATCTATTCACTCAACCTATCAGGAGCCATAATGGAGATGTTGAATGTCCCGTGTATTTACGTAATATAATGGGCAGCTTGGGATTGCCTTGAGTTCGTGTGTGAGCAAGGAGATTTCGGCAGTACTCCCAACAACAAAACCGGGTCCTCTCATTGTATCGTTGCTGGCCAACAAGAGCATGAGACCGAAAATCTAGACGAGGATGGCAACAATGCAGAGGACGAGGGACATAGTCTGGGTGCCATACCCAAACGAACTGCACCTAAACGGACTTCTTCTGTAGCCGTTAACCACGGCAATCAAGGTACCATAACCGAGTCTGTTCCTAATCTAGTAGCAGACAGGCAAGGCTGCAATAAAGTAAATAATAGGCAAGGAGGGCTTGATACTTTTTTAACGAATGTGCAGGACTTCCAATTTCATGATAATAGAGCTGGCATTGACGCTAATATTAGCGAACAAAATGATGGAACTCTTAAGGACATGATACATGTTTTTGGTAAAAAACTGAACGCCATCAGAGGCATACAGTTAGATAATGCCTATTTAAACCGTTGCATTTCTTTACGCATTGTTCCCATGGGGCTTAGGTTTTTCTAAAAGCCCATGGGTACAGATATGTCTGTAGAGAATTTACATGAGTGCAATGAAATGTTTGATAACTTTGGGATAATAGTTATGAAATTTATTCTTAAATGTAATGATGGTAAGTTATGCAAACTCATGAAAGAAATTGAAGAAATGAATGTTCGTATTACCCAGGACCTTTTATTTGATGAATGGCAGCAATTATATGATAGACAATACCAATATGCCAAAAATAATAATCATAGAATTTTTAACAGAAAGTGTGCCAAACTCCGAAGAGATTTAAATCAATATAAAGAAGGGAAGGTTTATAACTGGGATAAAACCCATAAGATGAAGAATAACCAGGCCAGCACTTCTAGGTATCATAGAAACTTTGAGAGGTCCAATCATGCTACACAGGAGGATTTCCACTCTTTTTTAGTGGAGGAAACAGAGTGGGAGAATGTAGGAAGGAGGGGGAATTACCAGAATCATCAAACAACAAATCTCAGGACAGACAGGATGAAAAGGTGAATGTTAAAGACAATCATGAAATAGTTAAATACAATGAAGTTAAATATGGTAAGGGTAATTTTTATATTTACAATTACACTACATTGGAACTACATGATGAACATTTTGCTTTATTTAGAAAAGGAATCAAATTTGTCCCTAATATGAGATTAAATGTAGTGGATTATATCATAGAATTTAAGTTATTTGTTAGCAAGTTAATCTTAGTATATATTTTAAAGATGTAGGAGCAAAGAAACCAGAGGGACAACTGAAAAAAAGAAGCACCTTCACCCCTCCACTTCACCCCTTATTAGCTAGTTTTGAAAAAGTGGTTATAGATGATTTATATCAACTATCCAGAAATACTAAGCAACAGATGCTGAAATATAATCTTAGTAAGAAAGAACATGAATTATTATGCTCCTTAAGTTCAAATAATGATATCAGAATTCTGCAACCGGATAAGGGGGGAGGTGTAGTTTTGGTGGAGAATAATGATTATTTAAATGCCATTTACACCATCCTTCAGGATACTGAAACATACGCGATATCATCCATTAATGAAGTACATATAGCCTATCAGTGTATAGATGCTTCATTAGAGGAATATTTGTTGGAAGAAAGGATAGATGGTGAACTATATAAGTTTTTGAAAGTTGAATATCCCCTGTTGGCCACTATCATAGGTATTCCAAAGATACACAAGAACATGTTGCATCCACCCTATAGACCCATAGTTTCTGAAAGCAAATCCAAGACCTTCCCTTTGGGAAGGTCGTGGATACTTGGTTAAAACCTATTTACAAAAAGACCAGACATATAATAAAAGATTCTTGGGATTTTCTTAGTCGGTTGAGACTAACTTTATGGAAGGACAATCAAGTTCTAGTTACCATCAAACTAGCTACTAAAAGCATAAAAAAAGAACATACTTTCAAACATACTGGAACTCTCTTCTAGACACAATCTTGACAAGCAGCCAGAATACATAAAACTAAATGAAAATCAAGTGGCAGTTAAAAAATCTCTACGTTACTAAACACAAATTGTATATCACTAAAACAGAAAACATACTTCTAGGATAACAACAAACAGATGGCATCCAACATTATAAATAATGTAAATATGTATTTAGTTTAGAGTTTTTTCATAAATTCTTGTTAGTAAAGGTACCCTACCTATACAAACTATGCCCTCAACTTTGTATCATAACCACGTTCTTTTGTAACCCTTAGTTATGATGTAATCATGTCAGTTATTAGTCTTTAATTTCTAGCAAGTGTCTAAATGAGTCACTGTAAAAGTTGTTTACCTTTACTCATTTATGTGTTCATGCTGTATGTCTGTTTTACTCATTTATGTTTTCATGCTGTATGTCTGTTTTATTTTGTGTTTTTGTAAAACAAAGCAATAAAAAGTAATTAAAAAAATAAGAGGCAGGAAAGATTGTTGAAAGATATTATTGGCATGAGGCAGATAAGAATAATGAAACCAGACAAAGGTGAGGGCCTGGAAGTGATGGATACCAATGATTACATCAAGAAGATGTTTGCTATTTAGTTCATGGATACATATGAGGAGGTTTCCATCAATGAGAAAAATATGGCTTATCAGAGAATAGATGCTTTGTTCGAAGAACTGTTTAATAAAGAACAACTTACTTTATCTGAGAGTGAATTTTTGAAAGTTAATTTTGCCAGGACGCCCACCATTTTTAGAATATCCAAAATATATGAGTATTTGGGACCCTCCTTTTTGGCTAATAGTAGCTACAAAGGCATCTAAAACTTTTCCCTTGGCCATATATATTGATTTTCCATATGAAAGGATCTTGAGTAAGTTTAATTATTTATATAAAGACTCATGGGATTTTTTATCTAAGGTCTCCAACTAGATTTATTCAGATAACCTTTTATTTGTAGCTATTGATGTATGTGATTTATTTTCAGTTATCCCCCATGATGAAGTGCTGGTGTTATTTTGTTATTTTATGATTCTTTGTGCCAACTCTGGTTTTTAGCATGGAAAGGTCCTCATGGTTAGAGCTTTTATGGAAGCAATTCTTTAAAACAACTTCCTGATTTTTGAAAACCAGCTTTTTTGGCAAAAGAAGGGGGTGGCCATGGGAGTAGCATGTGCTCCGATATTTGCCAACATGGCACAATGGGAGACCTTGGTGATGTTGAAATCTGAATTTGCAAAACGTTGGTCCCTTTACGGTCATTTCTTGGATGATGTTATAATTTTTCGGACCGACAGTAAAGAAAGACTTGACCAGTTCTTCCTTTACATAAATTCAAGTACCAATTTTTTGAAGTTTACAATGGATGTGCAAGAAGAGGTGGTACAGTATTTAGATGTTATGATCATTAAGGACAGAGTTCATAGGATATTTGAATCCACAATTTATCAAAAACCTACATACTCTAATTCTTTATTTTTTTTTTATAGTTGCCACCTCCTTCATTAAAAACAATCATTAGCCAAGGGGCAGTTATTGAGATTAACCCGAATGGTGAGTGATGAAAACATGTTTCTGAGTGAATGCCTTACATTATGGGGGATGTTGGAAAAACAAGGTTATCCTGGCCCCTTTCTTAGCAATATATTCAATGAGGTTAAGAGAAAACATCATTATGGATATTTTTTCCCTACTGGGGGGTTTCAATGGAGGCTTGATGTTTCATAATGGTAATTTCAAGGTCCAGCACGAGAGTGGGAATTTCCAAAGTGGGTTAATTTTGCCCTATAATCTACTTTTTTTCCAGTATTAAAGAGATTATTAGCCATAATCGGAATATATTTCAGATTGAACCAGATTTTGCTGAGAAGATAGGGCCAACCCCAACACAGTTTATAAGAAATATTTGTCTTTTAAATCTCATTTGGAAAGGGCTATAATTAGGAAAAAGGTAAAGTGTGAGCAATGTCCCTAGTGTAGTTTATTCTTAGAAGGGACTGAGGTTTATAATCAGAATTGGGGGTGATTAAGCTTACCCATACATTTTATTGTTATAGTATGGGGGTGGATTATATGGCCAAGTGCCAAGAATGTGAAAGTTTCTGTATCAGAAAAAAACAAAAAGAAATTTAGGAAAAGGATTTATCAACACCAATATGATATCCAAAAGGGAGATGATAGAAATGCTTTAGCAAAGCATATTAAACAATTCCCTACTGAAAATTTTAAATTTATAGCTGTTAATAAGGTTGATTTAGGCCTAGAAGAGGTCCAGCTGATCTTTACCTTGAGTATAAAGAATTAAGGTGGCAATTAAAATGCAATGCTGTGACCCCCTCCCCCGGGTTTGAATGAAATGATTTCCATAAGTAGCGTGGTAAAGTTAAAAGGTGAATTAGTGTTGTAATCTTTATAACAGATTTTAGAATGATGTATTATTTAAAAGTAAATAGTCAACAGAACGAGGTCCTTGTCAGCAGAAAACCACACACCAAAATAAAATCCTTAACGCGTTTTATTGTAATACCAAAGCGTTTTCGCCACAGCAATCCGTGGCTTCTTCAGAGGAAAGTAAACTTCTAAAACAGTGCACTCCATTCATATCAGGAAATTCAGGAAGTGACATCTTCCAATTTCCTGAAAACAGCAACCACTTTTTTAAAAAAAAATATATCATATAAAGTGGAAAACACTATAAAAATGTTGTTAGTTAATACAACAACCTATGTATAAACTTTATATAAAAAGCATAACTAAAATAAAACTTATAAAATACATCTAAATATAAATAAAAATTTTTTTTCAGTTAAAACTGCATCTTTTATTTTGTTTGTTTGTTAAGTTTATTTACAGGACCAGCTGTCCTAGTAAAAGTGCCTATAATGTGTGTATGTCTGTCTACTATTACAAGTTACTAAACTAACTTTTATTACAACATGATAATATCAACAAAAGGACCTGTCTTGAATCTATATATAAGCCACTTTAACCCTGTAATATAAAGTAAAAAAACCTTTTTCTATATCCTTTTACTAGTAATGGTGGATATTTTAGCCTATGGTGTTTCCATATGCTCCTATATACTTAATGAAGACAACAGACTCTGCCCTACTTTCATAAAAGAAACTAAAGGAAATTATATATAAATTACCTAAAGTAACTTTTTAATTTCAATACAGGAGCTATATTGCAGTTGCTGTTCAAACCTGGATGCCTAAATGCATCGAGGCGTAACTGCCATTCTAGCTCCCTGTTTTCTAAAATTAATGAAAAAGGGCCTCCCTTGGTCTTTAAAGGTACATGGTCAATGGCCATAAATTGGAAGCTATGACCTGGGTTTAAACCTATATGTTTTGCCAGTGCATTGTCGCCCTTATTGTTTTTAATAGCGTACAAATGTTCATACATCCGCTCTCTAACCCGGCGGTCCGTTTTTCCGATGTAGAACGCCTGGCAACAATTACACATGGCAATGTAAATAATAGATTTACTCTCACAGTTTAAAGTAAAACGAATGTGGTACTTCCTATCCCTGACTGTAAATGTCTCACCAACTCTGACCTCATTACAAAATTTACAAAAACCACATTTGAACATGCCTTTCTTTTTGTAAAATGTATTTTGCGATACGTCCCTTTGTAACAGTTCCTTAAGGTTGTTTGATCTCTTAAATATAAATCTTGGTTTACTACCTAATTTTTCAACCAACAAGGAATTTGAAGATATAAGGTGCCAATTTTTACGTATTACGGCCAGAATCCCTTTAGAGTTTTTACTAAAGGTGGTGATAAAACTCAAGGAGAAATCATATTCTTCACCTAAAGATGTAACTGTGACTATCTCCCCACTGTTCAAGTCACTCTCCACCGGTGCTACATTAAGTGTGGGGTCACTATGTATGGGATTTTTTTGGAATAATAAAGGCTTGTAAAAACCATTAATCCTTTTCCTAGTAACCTCACCAATCAAGTCTGATAACAATTGGTCAGGGTACCCTCGGTTACTGAACATTTCCCTCAGCAATTCACATTCTTTAACAAAATCAACCATAGTACTGCACATTCTTCCAGCCCTCACCAGTTGTCCTTTTACAATGGACCTTTTTTGTTGGTATGGGTGGAAACTGGAAAAATGTAAGAATGCATTGCAGTATGTAGATTTTCTAAACACTGTTGACGTTAGTCCTTGACCTACAAGGTCCTTTTCTAACTTAACGTCAAGGTAATCGATTTCACTGGTTGAAAATTTGAATGTGAACTTTAAAAATTCAGTTGTTGAGTTAATGGTTTCCACAAAGCCTGCGGCTTCTACTTCCGAGCCCCTGAACAAAATGAAAATATCGTCCAGGAACCGGGTGTAGTACATAACAGGTTCCATTAAACCAGAGATCTTCCTTAAAACGTTAGCCTCCCAATATCCCATAACATAGTTTGCTACTCCTGAATTTCCTGATATGAATGGAGTGCACTGTTTTAGAAGTTTACTTTCCTCTGAAGAAGCCACGGATTGCTGTGGCGAAAACGCTTTGGTATTACAATAAAACGCGTTAAGGATTTTATTTTGGTGTGTGGTTTTCTGCTGACAAGGACCTCGTTCTGTTGACTATTCTTTTATATATTTTTGGTCTATTATTTAAAAGTATTTATGTTTTTATACATATTTATTTATTCTATGGCTTATTTTTTAATTGATTAATGTTTAATAACGGATTTGGTCATGTGATTATTTGTGAATATTTAAGGGCTGTGTTACTTGTTTTTTTATCTCTGATGAAGTCAGACAGACCACTGATGAAAGTGCTTAGAACTAATAACAAAATTGCTTCTATCTATCGTTCTGTTGTTTGTTTTGTTTTCAAGACCAAGGGAGTTACAGACCCATAAGTCTGACCAGCCTCATATGCAAAGCTATGAAAAGATTTATCATGGAACTAATCAATAAGGACATAGGAAATTCCAAACACTGGATGCATCTCAGTTTGGATTCATCAAAGGTAAGTCATGCTTATTCAACTGGTGGACTTTTTTAAAGATAACCAAAGCAATGGATGAAGATAAAATAGCACACATCCCATACCTCAACCTGTCCAAGGCTTTTGAAGCATTCCCTAACTCGAGTACAACAGAAAGGCAAAATAAATTGGAAATAAACCCCTATATCATCAGCTGGATTGCCAGCTGGTTCATGGATAGGATGCAAGAGATCAAAACAGAGGAAGTAATGTCCACAAAGAAACTAATGACCAGTTAATTGCCCCAAGGTTCGGTGCTGGGACCTCTCATGTTTGCCATGTTCTTCTCTATAGCCAATACTAAAGGGCTATAGCTGAGTAAGTTTGCAGATGTCTGCAATCTAGGAGCAGTTACTGAATCCCCAAATGACTTAGCTGTACTGCAAGAAGGCTTGTTCTAAAAAATAACTGATGTCAGAATCATGGACTGAAACTGAATGCCATAAAAATGCATTATCATGTCCTGGGAAGTTGTCTACCCTGAGGAAATTCCACATTGGGAATACAACTCTGATAGTTGACCCAGTTGTTAGGAGTTTTTCCTGGAGGGCCATACTAGTCAAGAAGTTGCCCTGAAAGATGTAGGAGACAATAAAGAAGAGCATAATTTATTGTGGTACAAGGAAACCATGATACTGGTATCAGAAGTAGGAGCCCTGCCAAGTAAACCCAGAACAATAGAAAGGGAGATGCACAGAAGTAATGTAGAAGAAGAGAACCTTGAAGAGTACTTCTGGAGGGCTGTAACCATTTCTTCTGCATACCACCTAATTTCAGAAATTGATGACAGGTTTTCAGAAGCTTCCTACTGAAGTGCCGAGTACCAATAAGAGTAAAAAAAGACGGAAAACCCATGAGAACAGTGAGTCTTGAACATTGTTCTTTCTTTTTTATATACGGTACCTCTAGAACTTATGTATACCATCTCCAAGATCACCATACCACAGGGAAAAGGGAATATTCCAGGAAATGGCCATCTCTGACTTAGTATATATAAATCTGTGTTTTTGCCCATTCAGTCTCTAGCACTTCCTGAATGGTTACCATTTTCCTAGCTGCATCAGAGCAAGCTACTCTTGTTCTACAGTTCAGCCCAAAAGTACCAGTGCAGGAGCAGCATAATTTTAATGTTAGATCACTGGACCTGAGCTTCTTCTGAAATGACCTGCCTCAGCCTGATGGCCTGCAAGCATTATTGCATACCTGGCACATTAAGAAGAGGCATTCTGATGTGTTTCCAAACATTATCAATTCCTTAAAAAGTTGTGACCCATGTCTGTTTCCAAATACAAGCACAGTGCTGAAGATCTGTGGAACATTCCCCATTACAATCTGTGAATGTGAATGAGCAGTCACCAGACTTTGACTTATCAAGACATACATGTGCTTAACTGTGACCGAAGAAAGGTTGACTGGTTTGGCACTGATGAATGGACACAGTGACAGAATCCCTGCAGCTGAGAACATTGTGTATGAATTTAGTAGGAGGAATCCAGAAAGACCTGAACTGCCTGATATGAATTGCAATGTCCTCTAAGAGAGGGCATGGGCAAAGGGCTAAGATGGAGTTGTGACCCGACAAAGTGTGAATTAACTGAGTTCACAGTTCACAAAGTGTGCAGTTACTTTCAGTCCACAATTTACAAATGAAGACTTTCGTATGCTATGACTTTAGGTGTATACAACATAAACAGTGATGTTGGTGTGGTGTGAGTTTGGGTCCACAGATTGCAAACTGAGACTTCTGGTTTGCTAAGGTTTTAGAGCCACAGCTCAAAACAATGACTTAATATCTACAGCTCACAGATATGTGTAGTAGATTGAATATATGCATACATGTTGAGTTGACTGGGGCCTCCTTTCCTTTTTGCATTCCATGTTTCTCTTAACTTTCCATTATTTTATTATATTACAAATACAATTAATTATTTAGAGCATCTGCCCATATTTTTGTTCATGACTTAATGAATGTAATAAGCATACTGTTTACTGCTTTTGTAGAAATAAGTGTTCAACTTTACTTCATATCTGAAAACAAAATGAGGGGTGAAGTTCCATTAAACCTAGATTGTGTGGCCCCTTTCCCCTTCTACATTATATATTTCCCTCTCCATTACTCCCTTTCATGCTACACTGTAAGTTCTTAAATTTCCACATTTTGTTCATTCCTGAATTTGTGCAATAAGTTTACTGTTTTAGTGGAATCAGCGATCATCTTAATGTTTTTGTACTTCTCAACACCACGAGAAAAGGAGGGCTCAATTTTCCTTTAACTTAGGATGTGAAGACCTGAGTAATATATAATGTATACAGTTCATGTTCATCTTACAGTAGCTCCTCAGACCATATCTGTATTGGATCCACCTCTGTGAAAGTCACTTTCATTATATTGTCTTGACATCTGAATGCCACAGAGCTCCAACCATTTTTCAAAGGTCACATATGGAGCACTAAAACCTCATGTGTCAGGAACACAGCTCTGTACCTTGATAATATAATAATTTATTCAGAAAACTAGGAATCACATTAGCTAAATTACAGCTGTGCTAGAATCTTTGAGATAGGCAGGGCTTGCTGTTGATGCTCACAGGATTAAGCATAGAAGCCAGACATTTAGGATATATGATTCGAAAAGCGGTAGCTAAACCATGAAAGACACCAAGATAAAAGCTATAAAGAACTGGCCTGCACCCAATACATAGTAGTAGGATATTACAGGAAGTTCATCCCCCTTTGCTTCCATAGCGTATCCTCCAACAGATTGTATGAAAGACAAGGCCCCTATCCAAACAATATGGACTGCAGCAGCTGATGAGGCCTTTAATTGGCTGAAAAATATTGTGTATCTGGGGCCAGTACTAGTTGCACCTGACTTTAATGAACTAATTATTGCCTATGAAGATGCATCTGAAGTGTGGGTAATGTATGTCTTTCCACAAGAAACGTGGTAAAAAATTCCCAGTATGTTATCTTAGCAGGTTTAAACTGTGAGCTTTGGCCGGTTAAGACCTGCATGATATCAACTTAAAGGCATAAGTGTAGCTAAGTAACTTTTATCTGCACTTTTTAAAGTAATTTGTTTGTGTTGCATTGAGCAATATCTAGCTAGAAGTTGACTGTTTTTTCAGTAGTACATGTGGTATTTTCAGTTAAGGCTTGCTAAAAACCTGCATAGCCAGTGATAGGTGGGGGTAGTTTCCTTCATTGTTATTCAGTTTCTGTCTTATACAAGTGGTACAGTGAATTATCTTCTGTTTAAACTGTGAGCTTTGGCCAGTTAAGACCTGCATGATATCAACTTGAACGCATAAGTGTAGCTAAGTAACTTTTATCTGCACTTTTTAAAGTAATTTGTTTGTGTTGCATTGAGCAATATCTAGCTGGAAGTTGACTGTTTTTTCAGTAGGTCCCCACCCACCCTGTTTTTGTCTTGGTGTTAATCTTGGTGGCTTTGAAACTGCCCGCCCCTCTTGTAAATTTGCACTTGGATATTCCTCCTGCGCCCATCTCATTTGCTCACTCAAAAAAAAAAAATTATCTGCTTTTACTGTATTTGTGTTTCTTCCTACTTTATTTTGCTTTTGCGTCATCTTAAAAGTACTCAGTTGTATTTATTACTGCTTGGTGTAACTCACTCTAAGCCTTTTAGTTTAAGCACTTGGGCTTCAGACCAGTTGTTTTACATTAAGAAGGTTTGTGCTCTGCACTGTAGTGGCAGGACAGGTAGCTTACATCCTTCTAAGTTGGGAACTGCTGATTGAGGGCTCAGTGTTTGTTTTTCTAAAAGTGTATTAATTCTGGTTTAAGCACTTGGGCTTCAGGCCAGTTATTTTACATTAAGAGGGTTCGTGGTCTGCACTCTTTTGGGAGGAGAGGCTGGACTCTGCCCTTCTGAGCTGGGAATTTCTGGTTAAAGGCTTATAGTGCCTGCATATTTGAACTGTTTCTTACTAAATTGGTACACCTTGTTTGCTGTAGCATAGACTAGATCCAGGCCTGCTGAATCTAGCTTTGTTTGTATGCTTGTTTGCTTGTTATTTCCCTGAAACGCTAATTCCACCTAAAACGCGGCTTTTCTGCGCTTCTGTGGATCTCTAGTGACATCGGCATTGCTTACTGTACTTATTTCCTTGTTTCACTTGAAAGAAAGTTACTGTTTGTCATTTTTGCATTTAAGTTACCTGTAACACATTGCATTTAAGTTACCTGGCACTTGCTCACTAAAGCAATTATATAAGTCAGCACTAAAAAATTAAAAGCACTACACCCTCACAAACTCCCCTTGAGTACCTTGTTCCCCATTGGCCCTTTTTTTTCAATTATAAAGGAATTCCCAATACTATTCTAGCATGTCCAAAGGTCAGTTGTCAATCTCCTCTCTGGTCAAGCTGGTGAATCTGGGAATCTTGAGGCAATGTAACAACTGCCTCATGTACACAGGCAACCCTCTCCTCCTCCCAACAAATTCCAACACATGTGAGAGATGCAACCATATTGCCAAACTGGAGGCTAAGCTCTCTCAACTCAGTACTGGTGAAACCTGTCAGGAGGAGAAGGAAACCACACTCACTACAATTCCAGTCTCACATAGACCTACCACGACAGCAAACCAAACACATAAACACACAAAAACATACTTGGAGGCTCTAAATAAAAATCTGCCTAAGCAGCTGAGACCTCCAAAGCAGACACCCAAGCAACCGCTACCCCAAAACAAAACACGTGCAACACATAGCTCAAAAAGCCAGTGTGCCAAACAGTCACAGCCCTTAAGGCTAAGCAACACACCTGATACACTTGTAATAGGTGACTCTATCGTCAGGCACACTGACGTCCCGCTCACCAGGCTGAACAAGGAAAAGATCACGGTGAGCTGCCTGTCGGGTGCTAGGATTCGCCACATAACACAAGCACTCAGGTCACTCCAAGGCAAGTACAAATATGACTTAGTCATTGTCCATGCTGGTGTGAATGACCTGAGATGTACCTCCCTGGACTACATGAAAAGAGACATAGAGGAGCTCCCTGAGCATGTGGCCCAGGCCGGTATGACCCTGACCTTGAGTAGCATCTTACCCTCACCAAGAATGATGCCACAATATGAAGACAAGATGATCAATTTCAACAATTGGCTTAAGTATTGGTGTCATTCAAAGGGGATCCAATGCCTGTCAGCCTGGGATGACATGCTCGACAAGCCACGATGCTTCGCTAGGGACAGCTTGCACCTGTCACCCCTGGGCTTTTGGATATTGGCAAAGGCTCTTGCTACCCCCATAGTGCCTTTTTTAGGCAAGGCTCAAAAGACAAAACCACCTCCATAGGTATCACAAGGGATAAGAAACTAAGAGTAATGCTACTCAATGCCAGAAGTCTAAACCTCAAGATGCATGCACTCGAAACTCTCCTTAGCATGGAGAACATTGATATCTGTGCAGTAACAGAAACCTAGTTCAAGGCTCCCGAGAGGATCCCAGCACTACCAGGTTATACCTCATACCATGCTTTTCGGCCCCAAAACTTGGACTGAACCAGAAAAGGAGGGGAAGTATCAATATTCATCAAAGATACCCACACCTCCAGGTTGGTGGCACAGCACGAAGCATCAGAGACTATCCATGTGCAACTAACAGTGGGTAAAACTGCCTTCCAGTTTATAGCCTGCTACAGACCACCCTCCCAAACCCAGGAATCCCACTCAGCCTTCCTGAGAACACTGGAAAATATGAAGGTCTCTCCAAACACCATTATATTGGGCGACTTCAACTACCCAAATATAGACTGGGAGCATTACTCTAGCTCCAACACCCTAGCTCAAAGGTTCCTAGAATTTATAAACTCAAATGCTGTGGAAAAACTTATCACTCCCACAAGAGGGGAAAACATACTGGACCTGATCATCACCAACATGGGGACTCTATGCTCCAGACCAGAAGTGTATCCCTCACTGGTAAGATCAGACCATAAACTAATCTCACTGGATATTCACATCCAGATCCAACCCCCTGCCCAGAAAACCACAGTGAAAACTTCTCTAAAGCAAATTTCACACTCCTCAAAACTGAGGTGGAATCCTTCAAAGCCCCCGGGCCTGTGGAAAATATGTCCCAGACCGCAGAATCCTTTATAAACGCATTCTATGAACACCTTCAGGAATGCATGGATCATGCAATCCCAAATAAAACCAAGACCCAATCCTCCAAAGGCAGACGTCCTGTCTGGTGGACCCCAGCCATAAACAAACTATACAATAGAAGGAGGAAGCTACTACATGATAGAGCAAAATCCCAAAAAGGGAAGGCATCTCTGATCAGTGTTAGCAAAAAACTACGGGCACTAATAAAATCGTCTAAGGCCAGCTTCGAGAGAAAAATTGCACAGGACACTAAGGATAATCACAAGGCTTTCTTTAGTTATGTTAGGAACCTGGGTGGGAATTTCCAGATATGCTCAGAATTAGTCCAAAATGACAAAAAATACACCAAACCCACAGAAATTGCCAACATCCTAGCTGACAGGTTCAGCGCAAACTTCTCCCCCCCCACCAAAAGGGCAAATATCTATTCCAGCAGAGTGCTGCCCCCCTGACATCTCAGATGCTCAGGTAAGAGCCGCCCTCTCCAAAGCAAAAAACACAGCATCAATGGGACCAGACGGTGTCCCGGGCTGCGTCCTACATGAACTCCAAGAATAGCTAAACCCAAACATAAAACTATTGTTCAATCTCAGCCTTACCACAGGATATGTACCCAAAGAGTGGCGTACAGCAACAGTGGTCCCTCTCCACAAAGGTGGTGCCTCAACGGATCCTGGAAACTATCACCCCATAAGCCTGACTAGCTTGGTCTGCAAAGCTATGGAAAGGATCATCATGGACCTCATAAAAAAAGATATTGGGGACCTACAGACACTGGATCCTACCCAGATCCTGCCTCTTAAACCTGGTCAATTTCTTTGAAACAGTCACCAAGGCCATTGACGAGGGAAAGGTGGTCCACACAGCCTACCTGGACCTCACAAAAGCCTTCGATACAATACCCCACTCGGGCATTATAGATAAGCTCACCAGCTTAAATATAAACCCTATGTCACTAGATGAGCTGCAAACTGGCTCAAGGACAGAACCCACATGGTTAGAATTGCTGGAGCCATGTCAGACTCCAAACCAGTTACAAGTGGTGTCCCACAAGGCTCAGTCCTGGGACCTCTCCTGTTCGGTATATATTTCTCGGAGGTACATGCAAACACAGAAGGACTGTAGCTGACCAAGTTCGCTGATGACTGCAAACTGGTCGCTATAATCGACTCTCCAGCCGACACAAGCATCCTCCAAAAGGGCCTCATAGAAACAGACAACTGGTGCCAGAGCCATGGCCTCAAGCTAAACACCAAAAAGTGTATAGTCATCCTCTTTGGCAAAAGCAAAGTGCCCACAAATTACCACATAGGTGGTAATCCATTAAGTACGGAAGAAGTAATTAGGGACCTGGGGACCCAAGTTGATAGCAATCTCTCATTTGACAACCACGTGGCCAAAGTGGTTAGAAAAACATTTTATATAGCCCACCTAATCATGAAGGGATTCACATCTAGATCAGGGGAGGTCATCGTGCCTCTTTACTCATCCCTCATCAGGCCCATAATTGAGTACAATGCCCCTTTTGGGATGTACCTTACCAGATACCTGCAGCAACTGGAAAGACCCCAAAAGTACCTCACCAAGAGGATCAAAGGGCTCAAACAGATGCCATATGCTGCCTGGTTAAAGAAACTCCAGCTCTACTCAGTGGCATACCGCCTGCTCAGAGGCGATCTGTGCCTGACGTATAAAGCCATGTCCAACCCGGAATTAATGGACATGCTGCACCTCAGAAAATCCAAATCCCATCGAGCTATGAGCTCGAGAGACTTGAACCTCAGCACTGAAATAAATAGGACATACTGGAGGGACAGATTCATAACCCAGAGGCTCCCTTCACTCTGGAATAAAATCCCAGTCCAGGTTAGGCAGAGTCCCTCATTGACTCTCTTCAAGAGGAATCTTGATGAGTGGATGGGGGATCGTAGGTTTACCCCGGGTATCACTTCTGTGTCACTGTTAGACAGAGGCACAGTATACTAACCTTGAAAAAGGGCATAGCAAAATTAATTTTAAAATGGGTGGCAAAAGCCAAACACACTCTGGCTAGGCTTATAAATGCCCTAGGGCAGATAGCCTAGTATGAACCTATGAACCTATGAACGTTGAGCAGGGCAGAAATAAGCTATTCTGCCACTGAACAAGAATGCCTCTCAATTAAATGGGCACTCACTTCACTGCAGTACTGTTTTCTAGGTTGAAATTTTATATTAGTCACTGAGTACATGCCCTGCAATAGTTATATAAACAGAAAGATGTCAACAATAAAATGGGCAGGTGGTCTTGTCCCTGCTACCCTTTAACTCAAGCACAGACCTGATGCAAAGAATGCCAATACATATGGGTTATGCAGGCCTTATAACCTATCCTGAGTAGCACAGTGGCATAGAACCTGAGGAAGTAATTATGGCATAGTGAATATTAAGAAACTGAGAAATGTGGAGTTTTGTTATAAAATAGTGTTTTGGTGTAAGTTACTGTTTTTATGTTATACTAAACTGGTGTTTATACTTCAGGAGATGTAACTTAAATCATATGTAACTTTTGAGTTGGTATGTGTATACAAGACATTATAGTACCCTCTGAGATGGAATGTATGTCTCTACCAGATATTATGGTAGAACAGAGCACATAGCAGAAAATAAGTAGAAGCAACTGATGTGATGATCTTGAGAGAGTTTTAGAGCAAGAAGACAAAGAGTGACTGCTATGTCTCATGGTAGAAGGAAAGCTTTACCAGGGATCGGGGCTCTTGGTAGTTAGCCATCTAGGTGATTTGCTGTATGACTGAAGGTCTAAGAGTAGTAGGAAAAATGCAAGACTAAAGGGAAGAAAGACTTAAGATTTTTAACAAGAACTGTTTGAATGTTTTTTTTCTGTAGGTAGAAACCTGAATTAACAGTAAGAATTTATGTTTTGCTGTTACTGAATTTTTTTAGATTGCCACTGTAAATAAAATACAATCAACTTGTGAAATCTATCTGCAATGCCTTTTGCCCCCTAAATTTGCTTCTGTGAAAGTCAGAAGAATAAACCTGAGATAGTACACTGGAACATGCTAATTTTTTTATATGGGCCAAAGCACACCCACCTCATGCAGGGGGCTTTGCCCTCTTAACTAATATAACTGGCTCTGAGGTCACAAAAGCTCGAAGGATGATTTAAAAACTTTCAAAAAATACCAGTTCAGCAAATCAGGTCTGAGGAATTAGGCTGAAATGAGTCTCCATTGGACAAACAAATGCTCTTTTTATAAGTATGCCGGAAAACATTTTTTTTGTTGTAGTCTCGTACTGGGAATAGTGACAATGCAGCTCTAGTTGTTTCACTTCTACCACATCTGGAGCAACTTAAAGAACATTTCAGTTATTAGTAGTTAAGTATATCATATCACACTTTTCACTTTCAGTAACTAGATCTATTTTATCTGGTTCAGAATCACTTTAAGAATCTACCATTTTATGCAAACAATTCATGTTATGCCTTCCACTTTGCAACTTAATTTTATAATGTAACTTTCTATCACAGTTTCTCCTAGTTTATGTTGTTGTGCTGTAGCCTTGCTAATGACATCTTCTACAATCTTCCTTTCTGACCAGCTGCCTTTTCTGTGGGGCATTTGTTGCCTCATTTAAAACATTGGGTGGTATTTATAGTCATTGCATAGACATGTTAAGGCTATCCTCACTATCTGAGATTGAGCACAGCTGAGCTACGATTCATAGAGGCCACTTAAGCTAACATGCAGTGGCTGTGAATAAGCCTAAGCAAATGAAGTAATAATGAGATGTAAATGATAAATGATGTAAAACAGCATATGCTAATAAAGCAGTCTCTTGCCTATCTGTGATTTATAGTAGAATTTTCCTGCTTTCCACACTGTCCGCAGATGTGTTTATATAAAGAGGAGTTTCACCAGTCCTATCTAATTTGCAGCCCAAAAAATGCTGTCACTTGCTGCTAGCTTTGCTATTTCTATGTGTGAGTTGCTTGTTTTGGCTGAGCTAAAACCAGTGTCACCTAATGGTACACACCAGCCACGAAGGTGGAGATATAGTAGAGGATAACTCATGATAACTTTAATCAGGACATACTTGGTAGGTTCAGAGTGGACAGGGACATTATAAGGGTCTTAGTGAGTATGTATGACAAGATACTGGAGAAATGCATGGACTTCCTATCCCTGAGGATACTTAGCTATGTGTAGCCCACACTATACTTACCATGGGGAACTTTCAGAGACAGACTAAGAAAACACTGGGTATCTCACAGGGTTCTGTCTCAAGGATACTGAAGCAGTTCCTGGATGTACTCTTGGCACATGGATCAATACATCTATTTGCCAGGGTCACCTCAGGATCGAGCAGGACTATGTGTGATTTTATGGGGTGTCCTGTTTCCCTGAGGTACTTGGTGTAATAGATTTCACCCTTGTTGCAATTAGGGCTGCTTCTGCTCCAAGAGGAAGGGCTACCATCCCACCAGTTACCAGGTAGTGTGTGATGCATGGGATGCATCACCAGTGTATTTGCCTAGCATCCTGGCAGTGCACATGATTTCCATATCTGGCACACTAGCTCACTTTGCTAACTCTTCTTGCATGGTAGGATGTCCAGTGGTCATCTTCTTGGTAAGAGGAAATATTTTTTATTATTTTATTGGTACTTATTCATGTTAAATTGTATAGCTGAATACTAAACCACTTTTCCTTTGTTTGTGTCTTCATCCCCACCTTTTCTCTCTTTCTGTCTCTTTTTTCATCTTTCAAATGATACTAGATATCAACTGGAGTCATGGCTCATGACACCAATAAGAAATGCAAGTGGATCTGCATAAGATACCTGCAACACATCCCTGTCCAAGACCCATACTGTCATTGAGATGGTATTGGGCCTCCTGAAGAGTCATTATAGGTGCCTGGATGTTTACTGCATGCTACATTCTGCACAATATAATAATGCACCAGTCTGATGGTGAAGTGACCCATTCTGTCACCATAGTTCTGAGTTTCTGTCCATTATGGCTAATAAACAGCCAGCAGCAATAGTAAGGGACCCCATGTGGCAGGATCATGTGCAGCATGTACAGGTAAAGAGGCGGCATCTAGTCCAGAACAATGGACCGTGACATTCAGGTTAGTCTTTTCTTTCTTGAGTAAAACACGTAGAGCATGACTGATGCATACAATGATATCTCTGGGCTATGCTGTGTGGTGTATGGACTGCTGTCACGGCTCATCTGACATTCCTTCTCATCTTTAAATAATTATTTTTTTTTAATTTCAGAACATTGACTCATATTATTGATTGCAAAGGTTATGCCCGAGTGCTCACTGACTCCTATTCAATGCTTTTGTAAGGCATCATATAAGTAATAATTGCATTTTTTACTGTTTTGTAGAATGCATTCTAGTGAGGTGGTGTACCTCCATAAGCATATACTGAATGGTCTGAAGTGGTACAATGACTAAAATGTGGTACTTCAGTATTTAACTTGAGTTTGCACCTTGCAACTGAATGAAAAATGATCATACTGTTTTTATATTATGCAATGTTTTCTCAGATTAAAATATGTTTGTCTGCTGAAGTACTGGACATCAGATTATTTTATTTTGTCACACACAATAATTTGTGGCCTCAGAGACAAAAAAATATCATAATTTGTGCAGTGCTGAGGGCGAAGTGGCAGCAGTGTTTGTTCACATATCAGGGTACTCATCTTAATATGTAATTTTCTTACTAGTGTTTCCATGAAAAGGTGTATATTAATACTTTTAAGTTGTATGTAACTACCAGCTGTAATAATGGTAATGCACACATGTTGGTGTTAATGACAGCAATCATTTCTAATGACATACAAATTTCTTTCCACAGTTCGATGAGGTTGTACCATTGCAAGAATGAAATGCATAAAGTTGAAAAGTGTCCTAATCCCTCCACTTTTTTGGTTTTATTTTTTAATAACTTATTTCTTTTTGAGTTAAACACTGACGTGTGTGTTAAGGTCAAATTGTAACAGAAATGTTACACATGAATCACAGTAGTTTAGAGTCAAATATGTCATGCACATCTCTTAAAGATAGGTGTGATGATGGTACTAAGTGATTTTCAAATCATTACAGAGATATGAATTTAATTTAAAACTTATAATTTATTTATCCTTTGCTGACCAGGCTAGTCCTACTAGGCTGGTAGCCTTTTTTCAAGGGGGGATATGAGGTGGTATTTATTCTACTAGGGACAATTTGGCCAGGGCATCAGGGCACATCTCCTAAACTTTTCAATAGGTATCATGGGTTCTTTTGCATCCTCTTGCGGTATCATCAAATCATGCAGATGGAGCCTTGGTTTAATATCTCACATGAAGGATGTCACCCTCAACATCAGGGTCTTTCACTGCACCACCACAGACCCCTACCCCTTCAACATCAGGGTCCTGCACTGCTCCACCACAGGCCTCTACTCCTTCAACATCAGGACCTTTCATTGCATCATCATAAGCCCCTACCTCCTCAAAATCAGGGTCTTTCACTGCACCAGCACAGTCACCTACCCCCTCAGCATCAGGGTCTTTCACTGCACCACCACAGATCCTACCCCTTCAATATCAGGGTCCTCCACTGCACCCAACACAGGCCCCTACCCATTCAACATAGGGGTCCGTCATGTACGACTGTCAAGATATTGAAGTTCTGCGTGGTACACGACTGATGTTCCTCTGACTATGCACACACACTTACACATACATAGAAACACACACATAATGTGGCTGCTCTGCTAATCTTTCATATTATAATTATTTTGTTCCCATCTGTAAAACACAGCATGTGATGATTGCAGTGCCACTAAAATATGCATTTGCCATGTCAGAGTTGTCTTTATAGACAATGCCATCATCATTATAATATCTGGTTAACATATCTTATTATGAGAGAGTGTTTGCAAAGTGTGGATGTACTATTTCCTGTTGTGCTTCTAATGTGGAGGTATACTTTGGGAGACAGCTTTACAAACTATAAGCAAACAGTTGTCAGGAATGCATGTAGCAGAAATGAGACATTTTCCAAGTATGTTGTGTACATTACACACTTAAATTGTCACATACAGACACACACATTTTTTGTGATCATATCTGAGTGCTCATATTTATGAAGTATTAGACAATCTGAATGTATATTGTCAGTATAAAGATGCACATGCTATGTAATAAAGCATTTTTGGTATTTATTTTTGTAGCGTAGTTGATATTTGGGAACAAGTAGTGAGATACCAAGTTTCAAGTGCATAGGTGCAGGTAACACGTGACTACAGTGTAAATATGTGTTCAAGTCATTAAAAAGTGCCTTCTCTTCGATTGTTTTTTACATGGACTTCAATGGGATGAAGACTAAATGGGCAATAAACATAAGTAATGCATGCTAATGAGCACTTTCCATAGTGCACCACCGAGCAGCTAGTTTGCATGATCAATGGCAAAGTGTTTGTGCATGCGGGATACACATTTAAGGACCCCTGCTTGAACTTGAGAAGTACTTATCTATACTGGCTATGATCGACACATCTAACAGATACTATGGTGTTCATAAATAGTTCATATTGGAAATGTTGTGTCATAAATTTTCTAACCTTAAAAAATGATTAAGTCTGCTTTCCCTGTTTGCAGGCCTCTACTTCACTGATAAAATTATGAGATTTCTATTGGTTTGTTTCCTATGTGCAAACACACTAAGTGGAGAGGCAGGCAGTCAGCACTTAGATAGTACTGAGTATAACAAACACACCTACTGCTTAGCTGACTTTGTGGCAGCAGGTATAAGAGCATTGTTCTCTTATTTTGTCCCCAGATGATGCAGGATTCAAATCCAGTTCTATTTAACAATTTTAAATATGTTTTCATTACGTAATTAGATAATTACATGTGATAATTATTTGAAATGTGAGAGGGAATGACTACAGTGATGTAGTGTATATAAACAAACAGTACTTAAGTAATTTATGTCAACAGTACATGTATGGAGTTACATATTAATACAGTCATCAAACAAAAGAAAATAGTTTTTTTGAATGAAATTTTGAATATAAGTGCTTTTATTCTACTTTATCTGTATGTTCCCTTAGTTCAGCAGCTGTCAAACAGAGAAGAAAGGAGTTTTTGAAATAGAAAGATTAATCTGACAGTTGCCATTACTTCATCGGTTGGTTGCTGCTGTTAACTGTTAGTTGATTTAACTTTGCAGACCTGTATTGGGGGCATAAATATTTAGTGTGACTTTATACACTGTTAAAACTAATTTGTACAATGTTGGATTCAAACCTATGCAAAATAGACAAAATGCATTCTTCTACATAGGTGATTTTTCATCCTTGCCACAGAATAACTGCTGGCCAGACATGCTCATTACTTATATATAAATACACATGACAGAGTGAGGGGATAACCATGTCTATGTGTGACCTGACAAGGTCCTGGTTAATACATTCATATGTGTATGAGTGTCATTGAAGTATGAAGTCCATCCAAGGCCAGAAAAGACAATTATAATTACAGAAACATAATTGGCAGTTTACCCTCAGTCACACATTATTTCATATGAGCTCCAGTGCTATACATACGTATTGTTATTTATCATTATGTTTACATTGTTTTATATTCTATAAATTTGAGTGGACAAGCATTAATCAAATTTGGAGTACGCTAGATTAGAACCCTGGCAAACCTGTACTGTGAAAATAGCTTATACCAGTTGTCATAGGGAAGATTGGGTAGCAAGTGTCTTTTTTTACAGTCATTATGATGCAGAGTACACAATGCAACTGAGACCTTATTTGTCACATCTTCACATTAAAGAGTTCAGTGTTTAATCATGTATGTGTGTGACATGAAAGTTCAGAAAATAAATGTATAATTGTAGAACCATAATTGTACTGATACCCACAGTTACACATGAAATATATCTGTGATATCTTGTGTATGCTCAATGCACCTGCTATAGATATTTCTATGTGTAATTATTTGTCTACTGTTAATTTTTATATAAAGTAAAGTAGAACATCAGTCAGAAAAGCTTGGCGTTTGCTGGATTAGAACCCAGGCTCACCTGTACTATAACCCTTATCTAACAAATGTTGCCACAGGAACAACTAGGTAGTTGTATATTTTCACATTCATTACTTTGTATGTGTGCTAACCTAAACTCTACGTAACGGAGCTTAGCTTGTTTGCGTGATGGTAAACCACACATGATAGAATGTATCCATTTTGAAATTGTCTACTGTCTGCTTCATGTCTGCAGGTGTTCTGGACCTGCAGGTGTTGCTGACCGCCTTACAACACTGCTTAGCAGCTTTTAGCAATGGTAAGCAAAAGAGGTAACAGTGTATCCTTTTTGAAATTGACAATGTGTGCTTCTTGTCTGAGCCATTAGACTGCGTTTGCTTGAAGGTAAGCAGCATACAAATGTAACATGCAAAGCTCACCTTGCATTATTCTTCTAAGAAGTGTTTATTAGGTTTCAACATTAAAAGGTAAATGTGGGACTTGAAGCATGATCTACAGACACTATATACAATGTGGCTCATCTTATTTACCAGGTGTGCAATGGTACACATGTGAGTCAGAGCTGTAATTTATGCAGTCTTTATCATACAAGTAATTTAACATTAAATTTTAACGTATTTATCTGTTTCACTGTGATTGTGCGAAGCCACACACTATACACATATTAATATTATAAAAAAGGTAAAAGAAAAAAAATACAAATTACAGAATACATCTTAACGCACATTATAGATTTCTATACAGCTCGGGATTCAACCTGTCAGACTACTGAATATACAAAACACAGGAAGGGGCTGTTATCTCTCTTTGCCACAGAAACAGCTTTGCAGCAAGAATGAAAATCATTGTGCATATAATCAAGTCCCATTTACAAAACAGTATTATAAAGATAGTTGTGCATTCTCAATTGTTTGTACATGTGTTGCTTACATATTTAGTGCAATGAACGATCACACAACCATTTATGAGTGTTGTTTACATCAGTGCAGCTCTATCTTCTCTTTATATTGTGCTCATTCTTTTATTGTGTGTGCTGTACTCTCATACATGCAGTTTATAGGGCATTTTGTATCATTGTCCTTAAAATGTATGACAATATTACATGACAGTAAAACACATTTTTCATTAAAGTATGTAGAGTTTGGCTATTAGTGCATTGAAAATGAGAAGTGTGTGCTGTTCACTTCCATTTCAAAGTTTGCTACAATTACTTCTACACTCTGTAAGTGTATCCTGGCTAATGCACCCACTGCAGGTAGGGTGTCTGAATTGTTGTGTATTCCTCCTCCCTCCCACTAATCATTCACAGTTGCAATCCATTAGCAACAAACACTGAAGTAGTGCCTATACTATGTGAACATCTGCTACAAAAATCCAAAAGTTTGGGATTCAGCAATTATTATGAATTCACACCTCATTTGCATCTTCATCATGCTCAGAGGCATGAGTCTACACCATAACAAGGTAATCATGTAGCTAGGGAACTTGAAGATTAGAGGACCTGTGCATTTGCAAAACACAAAGGATTGATATTCCTTTAGATTCTTCTGCACGGAAGGCTTCTGATGTTACTAAGGTATGCTTGTATTTTTCAGGTACATGCTAGAATTGTTCACATGTTACAGAGAAAAACTATATATATATATATATATATATATATATATATATATATATATATATATATATATACTTCGAATTGCTGAAATTCCAGAATGTGGACAGCCATATGACCGACATTCAGAATCTCAACATTTCAAGTACATCCATAGGAAGGAAAATAAAATTTCCTTTAAACTGCTAGCAGGGGGGCTCCACCCCCCTGCACCCCCCTGAGGGGGGCTCCACCCCCACACCCCTGTAACTTTAATATACCAACTCCGAGATCACACTACAGTGCAGGAATGGATATCTTTCCATTCCCCACTATAGTGAGATGCCAGTTTCACATTCTCGGTATTCCGAATGTCGGCCATGTGGTTGTCGGCCATATGGCTGTCGACATTATGGAATTTTGGCATTGTGAATGGGACCCATGTATATATATATATATATATATATATATATATATATATATATATATATATATATATATATATAAAACTGTTATCTGTATTTATTATTATACTTTACTTTTGGCATAGGAATTTTTGCCATTCATTGACCTTCACAGATAGACAGCCTTAATGACTGTCATTACAAGTGTTATTGTTAAAACTGGTTACCTTACACTCTTTTCTATCTTACTGCATGACAATCTAAAGTACTATATTGACAATGACACAGGGGTGTTATGCTTCTAAGATCACCCATAGACACCACCAGGGGAGGGATGGGCACAGTGAGAGGTGCCTTGCAATTGTATACAATTAACTTTTGTGTTAAAAATGTGTACACATTTTCTGTAAATTGTGTGGAAAGCATTTATAACAAGTGAATTATGTGTTTGTCCTTGGATTGTACAAACTGTCATTTTCCTGTTGTTTTGAGGGTGGGGGAGCCAAATACTATTTGTGTGTTTCCACATCAAAAGCTGAGTTTCAATAGTTTTGCTCTTGTAATTGTGCAGTCATCCTGGTATTTCCATGGTAAACAATATAGTACTCCTTTGTTATTCCTTGTTTTGGACTACACATTGGTTTGCTTGTGAGTGTGATGTTACAAACACACCAACCTTATATCATGCACCTTATACTTAGTTATATTAATAAGTAACAGTATGCATACGATGCAGGTTTTATCCCTTTAGGTGGTGAGCATGTGTTCTAGCAATTGCCTCTTGACCAGGTCAAGGGCATACTGCATAAACCTACATCTACCTACACTTACAGTATCTGGTAGTTCCCCCTCTGACTCCTCACTGCATGAGGCTATGGTACCTTTGCTAGGGTAGAAATCCTGCTTCATTGCAGCTCTGTCCTCTGGTGGATGGGGATGTATGTATGAGTGATGGGGATGGGTGTATGTAATCATCGGCATGTTGTAGCATAGCATTCAGGAATTTTATGCAGGATCCTGCATGCTGATGGCTGTGATATCCCCAGCTTATGCCCTGTTAGCCTCTGAAAAATTCCTGTAGTTAATATTCCAAGTGCTGCACATACCTTAATATCTACAGGTATTGGCTCCCCCTCAGTTTTCCCTTACTCTCAGTTGTGGACAACAAAGATTACAGAGTTCCTGTAGTACATCTGTATCCACCCTGTAGTGCACTAAAATGTCCACATCATACAGACTATGATAAGATAAAAGGGGTCTAAACACCCTTCTCCTTCTTGGCTGAGGTCTATTTGCAGCAGCAGCAGCAGCATCACAGACTTGTGCCTGTTGCACATACATGTGTACAAGAGCAAATGCAGCCCCTGTCATTGTTTCAGTGTAGACTACCCTCCGTGGCTGTATTCCAATAGGTTTTGGAATTTACAGGGAAAACCTACACTGAGTCTACACAATTGATTTATAGCTTGTTGAATGGCTCCTCCATCTTGAATTGGCTGATTGGTATACAATTTTAGCTGTTTATGTTGTAATTAGCATGCCACAATGTTAATCATCTTTCCATGATAGCATGTAGAGATGCTAATTGAATATGAAACAGTGCGCTACCATGTGGACCATGTAGGCTTTATTGAATCTTATCCTTAGTTATCTTATCCCCACCTGTGAGTACACTTAGCCTCAGATTCTCTATACCTTGCATGGCATGCAAGATCTGTGCAGGAGCTCTAGCAGGCAATATGTCTGCCGTGCAATACAAGAACAGCCTGCAGGGGCATGCACGAGCGCTCCTGCACTAATCCTGCATGGACTAAGCCTCTGTATGCAAATCACCCCATTTGCAGGAGAAATCTATGCAAATGAGGTGATTTTGCAATCCGGGAAGCTTGCAACCTGGCCGTGCAGGACTAGTGCATTCTGCAGAAATGCTCTCGGTTAGTAACTGAGTACATTTCTGTAAAATCCAAAATGGAGCTGTGACAGCTCCAAATAAAGGCTGCATATCATGTAGTAAGCATGCCAATGGCCAAGTATAAGGCCACTGGCATTGCAAACAGTGAAACAAATGCAAAAATCAACTTATATATTTTTTTAGCCGATCTCGGCTGTTTAAGCATAGGGCAGCAGCACGCAAATGGGATTGGGGGGAAAATAACAAAATAAACCTAAATTAAGCATTCTAACTAAAATCAGTATTCTGCCATGCAAGTCAATGGCAGGCAGAAGACAACATGCCCAGTGAGCAGTGGTTGCTACGGGGGGAAGCTCAATGTGAGACATGTAACTATGCATTAGCAGTCAATCCTATGCAAATGGGGGGAATGATAGTGAATCCAAGTTTTCCCCAGCATACTAGTCAGGTCCCAACAGTGTAAGAGTAGGAATAGCTTGGTGCAATCCTAGGAATTAGGTGACATCATGGAGGTGTGTGTCAGGCATACTGTAAGCAGATTGGAGCCCTGTGGCTCAGGTTTGCTCCTAGCTTAGCACAGCTAAGCTAGGGGGTGTGTCTGAATCTGCCTAGCACTCTTTACATTGCCTAAGCAGGTGTGCGCGCCGCACACTGTGTTTTAAAGTAAAAAAAAGAAAGTTAAACCAGGAAATAGCAGCACTGTGCACATTTGAGCACTCTGTTTGCATGGTGCACCCCTGGGCTTAAACAGGAAGGCAATGGGAAGGGAAAACAGCAGTAGGAAGGTAATCAAGGAGAACTAGCATAGCTGGCAGGTGAAATGTATCAGAATCAGCCAATTACACAGGCAGCAGACCAGCCCAGCCCAGAACACTACTATAAACTATGCAAACACCTTCCCCTCTGGTTTTTCCCGCACTCTACACCACCAGTGTATACAAGCAGGGAAATTTTAACAAACAAACCTACAAAATGAGAAGGGCTGCAGCAGGCAACATAGAACAACATGTGCAAGAGGCTGAGGGTGGTGAGGATGTGAATGCTGCCGATCAACTCAAAGTGAGGAGATAGAGATGAGTGCACAGACCAAGGGTAACCTACCAGGGGATACATGAGCTGGAGATAGTGGAGCGCTATAGGGTGGACAGAGACCTCTTACAGCAAATTCTTGAGCTGTGCTGGCCACACCTGACACACCAAACTGACCTAGGGGAACCCATCCTAGTGGATACCAAGTTATGTGTAGGCTTAGGAATACTAGCCACAGGTACCTCCCAATGCTCAACTGGGGATATCATGGGGATCTCACAGGCATCAGCATCCAGAGTATTCCACCAGTTCCTGGATGCCATGTCAGCACATGCCAGTGAGCATGTATATTTCCCCAACACCCGTGAGGTGTTGGCCAGCAATATGCGTCTCTTCCACTAAATAGCAGAATACCCTGAGGTAGTGGTTGCTATAGACTGCAAGCACATACACATCAAAGCACCACCCAGTGATCAGGGTAGGGCCTACATCAACAGCAGGGGCATCCTCTCCATCAACTGTTAGGTCATCTGTGATGCCTAGGGCATTATAATGAATGTGTGTGCTGGCTGCCCTGGAAGCTATCACGATTCCCACATATGGCATCTGATGCAGCTGTACCAGAGATTTGCCAATGGGGACATCCCCTACAGTCACCTAATGAGGGATGCTGGTTAATCACTGGAGCCGTGGCTGATAACACCCATCAGAAATTCGCACACACCCGAATAAGAATGCCATAATGAGGCATACACACAGACAAGACTTATAATAGAGTGTGTGCTTGGGATGCACAGGTCACAGTTCCAGTGTCTGGACACATCTGGTGGAGCCTTGCAGTACTCACCAGCTACATGTACCTAAATTGTTATGGTATGTGCCATGCTGCCTAATATGATCCTGCGGAAACAGCTGCAGCAGGAACAGCATGGGACAGGACCGCACAGCCCCCATCAATGCCAAGGCCTGCACAGGTACAGAGCGACTCAGAGGAGGAACAACCTGAGTCTGGCCCAGTAGGCAGATGGAGGCATTCCCAGTATGCCAAGGCTGCAGCAAAGAGACAATGCATAGCACATACACTGACACAGTAGGGACCCAGGGAATTACACCTCTCTGACTCACACATACAGTAAAAGGGATGCCAAACATGACACTAATTGTGCTCAACCATGTATAGGGAGTGTACTATGTGCATCCAACATAGGCAGCCCTCCAACACCATCCGCAATTCTGGCACACCCTCCAGGTAAGTCAATCAATCTACCAATTGCCAAATGGAGTAGAATGTGTCGTTACCTGTATCTATGGTATGGATGTGAGCATGCAAGAGAATTGGGTGGCTGAATGTTATAGCAGCAAGAAGACACCCATAGTGGCACCATGACATCTGTAACACATACTGCAGTCACCATAGTAGCCAGTACTACACAGGGTGACAAAATCCACTGCAGGAAATATGCTGGCTGACGTGTGTCCATATGACTCACACATGCCAGTAAGGGCAGTTCACATACCCAACAACAGTCTCAGCCAGCAGGACAGGTGTAGACATACCCAAACAGAGCCTGTGCTATGGCCCCTGAATGATGGCTATGGTTAACCTCCCCTCCAGGCCTACACAGACAGACTACAGCAGGTCAGGCAGTGGGATGTTAGTTCTGAAGTGTAGGAAGTCAGACACTAATATGTAGGGCAACCAAAGCTACGATCTGTAGTACACTGGTATGCCTCTAGTCAGCATAATAGGTAAAAACACAGAATGAAATGGAGTACCTGACATACCAGTGCAGTCATAGCAAATGTGTACAAGTGTCAGGTGTGCTCCCCCATCCTACGTAGTAATGTAATAACAGTCAGGTGTGCCCCCCAAATCCTGAGTAGAAATGTAGAAATAGTCAGGTGTGCTCCCCCCCATCCTATGCAGAAATATAGTAACAGTCAATGCCAAATGATCTATGGATACCCGGCAGAAACAGCATGCTACCTGTAGGTGTACAACACAAAGGTCAGCACTGCAGTACAAACTACCTGGACTCAATCCACACATTCAATACAGAGGGGCATACTGGGAATGCTCACACACTTAGAGAAATGAGGTCAATGTCAATCAACAACATACTGAAAGGTCATACTGGGCATGCTCACACACTTAAACACATGAAGGCCATGTCTGCAAACACCAGTGGACCAGATATATCTGTCAGTCACAGATGTTAGTGCAGACACTCATCAGTATGCACCACTCATGCTTTGCGCACACAGTGGATAGAAATACAGACATATATGTAAGGACAACACACTACAATAAGCCAAAGGTAGACATGCATAGATGTGTGGAAGAGGCTGACTGCGACAAGGAGCCATCCAGGCCTGTCCCACGCAGCCTAAGGCCCACAACCACATCAGGTTCAGATGTCACTCACTGCAGATACTAGCCACTGGTATCTGTCAGCATTACAGACTATGTGGTGCACATGCTAGCTGTGCGACATGACTGTACAAGGAAGTAGTCATCTAGCAGCTGTACACATGTACCTGTGAAATATGACCCTGTGTGTGCCCGCATGTGGTGTGTCAACACAGACTGCCCTCACCATAGCCCTACTATGACAAGTCTGCTGAGGTCATCCACTGTGAACTACACCTCTGGGAGAGTTGTAGCCCAGTAATCTCTGTGGGGTGTCCCATAACTGCATACTGCTGTAGTGTGACAAATGAGTTAGGTTAGAGTTCCAATCCCAGACATGTCGACTGTGTGTGTGTGTGTGTGTGTGTGTGTGTGTGTGTGTGTGTGTGTCTGTCTGTCTGTTTCTGTCTGTGTAGAAAGCAATGCTTTTTAAGGTAGTCACACTTCCTACAATTGAAATGCTCTACTTTGGTAAGGCTGCTGATGTCATCCACCTAGAAATACATCTCTGGGAAGCTGTAGCCCAGTAGTCTCCATAGTGAATGCCATAACTGTGTACTGTTGTAGTGTGATAAAATAGTTAGGTAGGAGTTCTAATCCCAGACTTGGCAAGTTTGTGTGTGTGTCTGTCTGACTCTGTCTGTGTAGAAAGCAATGCTTTTTAGGGTAGTCACACTCGCTACAATTGAAATGCTGTACTTTGGTAAGGCTGCTGATGTCATCCACCTAGAGATACACCTCTGGGAAGGATATAGCCCTGTAATCTCCATAGCATGTGCTGTAATTGCGTACTGCTGTAGTGTGATATAGAACTCTGGTAGGGTTCTAGTCCCACCTCGTGGCAATTCTGGATGTTTTGTGTGTGTGTCAATGTCTGTGTTGGGAGCAATGCATTTTAGGCTATTCACACTCAGTAAATTTCAAATGCCCTACTTTGGCAATCCTGCTGATGTCATTCATTGTGAAATACACCTTTGGGGAAGGTATTAACCAGTAATCCCCATGGTGCATCCTCTAACAGCTTCATGTTGTAGTGTGATATAGACCTCTGTTAGGGGCTCTATACCCACACATGTCAATAAATAAATAACTCCCAAACGCTAAAGGTGGTCTGTCACAAAAACAGTCAATATTGGCAGAAAAAAGACAGAAAAACCACTCAAGGATGGCCAATCAACAAAATCCACAAGTGTTCCAATTAAAATGTAGTCCTTTAAATACAAGTAAAGCTTCGACTTGAAAATCAAATGAAAAGTAAAAAAGCTCAAAACTGTCCCTTGAAGATATCCAATAAGCGGTTTCTACTGTTGTCTTCCTCAGATCATATCATGTTGGTTGTGGATGTTTTGTGTGTGTTTCAATGTCTGTGTAGGGAACAATGCATTTTAGCCTAGATACACTTACTACAATTTGAATGCCCTACTTTGGCAATCCTGCTGATGTCATTCATTATGAAATACACCTTTGGGAAATGAGTTCTCCATTAATCCCTGTGGTGTGTCCTATAACAGCTTCATACTGTAGTGTGATATAGACTTCCAATAGGGGTTCTATACCCACATATGTCAGTTGTGGATATTTTGTATGTGTTTCAATGTTTGTGTAGGGAACAGTGTATTTTAGCCTAGCCACATTCACTACAATTTGAATGCCCTACTTTGTCAATCCTGCAGATGTCATCCAATGTGAAATACACTTTTGGGGAAGGAGTATTGCAATAACATCTGTGGTGCATACTAGAACTGCATAGTGTTGTAGTGTAATAAACTAGTTAGATAAGAGTTCTAATCCCAGACATGACAGGTGTGTGTGTGTGTGTGTGTGTGTGTGTGTGTGTGTGTGTCCGTGTTTGTAACTCATATCCTGTTTGGAGGTGGATGTGAGTGTGTAACATCTGGGCCCATTGTGGAGCGGGTTTTGCAAATTTCTTATATGGTGGCCCTAGTATATATCACAATGTCCACCATACAGGGATAACAGATGTAAAATAGCTGAGAGGCTGGGGTGCAAATCCATACCCATACATGTGACATTAAGGCCAGGCAAACAAAGTTAGCAACTCTAATATTACCCAGAGAACACTCTCAACCCATGTCTCATACATACACATACTTGCCTAGGCAACAGCCACTATGTTGGTAGTACATTACATATTGCCCACCGATAGTAACTATGGAGTGATTGCAGTGGGGTACAGAGGGCATGGCACCCTGTCCATCTGTCCAATAGGCACATACATGCAGACATTGCACCTTCCCCATGTTCCCCACTGGACACCTGCAACACCTGTGGTGCCATCAAATGTGACCCACAAAGGACATACCATGCCTGAAAACATGCCCTATATGGACAGATGCCACTGACACCAGGGAATGCCGAGAACATGCTATCAATGTAGGTGTCAAATAAACCTGCTGTACATTGCCAGTTCCCATCACATGAGGCCAGGACTGGCACATCTGATGATAATTTGTGTACACAACATGGGCCAGACACTCCAGTTACAGGTTCACATGTCACTGTATATGCATGTGGGGGGTGCACATCGCAGACACTGTCCATGTCATGGACTAAGGAACACATACATGCCAAGCAATACACAGCATTAGCCATGTGCAATACTCACCCAGGTGTCTGGATAATACCCACCTGTGTGGGCAAATCCAGAAACTACACCCCTGAGCCACAATGCAGACCATTGTCATGTGGCCTGATGCCAAGGTATTCCCATCACCTAGCCTTGTATAGCCGTCTGGCACAGTTGACCAAAACACACCCGTGAATCAATGCACCCATGCATGTCAGTACTGGCACCCTGTGTGTGTGTCTGTGTGCTGTATGATGTGTATGATCACATTCACACTCACTACAAGCCCCATTGGCATACTGACACATGCTGTCTGATGTCAGACACCTCCCCATACCCTTTGCCTATATGACCTCCGTATGACTCCTGTGGTGCATGTGACACCTGCACAGTAATGTGTTGTGGCAATCTCACTAGTGATGAGTTATATTCCTGGCCCTGTCAAGTGTGTCAATGTGTGTGCATCCCTGTGTGAATGTGGCTGTGTTGACACTGACACCTGTTCATGCGGAGAGGTACGTGTACTACACCTACCGTATAGCTGCCATATTCCTGTTGCAGATGTCACTCACCATCACATATACGTTCTGAGGGCTCCACAACATGTAACCTATGTGGCGCATCCAATAACTCCATAGAAATGTGATAGCACTACATAGTCATCAGGGGTTTGATACCCTGTGCTGGTAGGTGTGTGACACAAACATGCTTAAGTATTACCCTCCCACCCCTCCCTGACTTGGCTTTGCCTCTGCCTGCCTCTCTCACTCCCTCTCTGGTGGATGTGGTGACATACACTTGCTTTGCTTAGGCAGCAGCATGTGTATTTTAAGTGATGCTGATGGCCTCTGCATGAATTGCAACCCTCCTCTAGCTGATTGCATGTGGGACAGCTGTGGTAACATTCCCATACCAAATGCATGGAAACACCCTCCAATATCTAGGAACAACATGTCGGTGTTGGGCCTTTTCATTCACTGTGAGCCGGAACTCGACCTGTTGTTTGGCAAACAGCATCTCAGATGGATTGGGGATTTACCTCTAACAACATACACTGTCAAAACAGGTCAACACACAGGAGGGGGATATGCCTGGCCTGACTACAGACTGTAAGTGCTGCTATACTGCATTTGGAGTAATGCTGGTTTAACAGGGTGTGTGTTGATATGGCTGCCCTACATGTTTTAATACCTGCCATGTCAGTGCTATGTTTATGAGGAATCCCTATCTGTAGGGTCATATTCAGACTGGGCAGTGTGTGGTTCCTTTGGTTTCATGTGTTACCCACAGAGCATCTATCAGTGAACTGCAGAAGGTAGTGTGAGGATTGCAGTCTGTAGATGGTGAAAGCCGTGACAGTTACTGACCTCATATCCCTCATAGGAAATATGTTGCAACAAACCCTGTTACAACAGTAAATGTATGAGGTTACCACAGCAACATGTCAATATTGGCCCTGTGTATGTGCTTCCAGCCACAACTCTATCAACCTTTGTACATATGTCGTGCAGTATGAGGTGAATATATACTGTACACCATAATTAGTGACATCATATCTGATAACTGGCCAGTGAGATATCAGACTGCTACACATGTTATGTGCAGTAGGGGTTATATTTGATGATATAACCAGGACATTCTGTGGTAGTGTGTACAGTACTGAGGTCTGCGTACTTATTAGGCTCTGAACTATACACCTGCATTATTTACTGTTGATTGTTTGGTATCCTGTGGCCCAGTCTGTCTTTACTATTGTACAATTTGAAAGGCTTGGCCTGGACAGCAACAATTGTGAACCTTTCCAGACTGCTGTATTAGTATAACTGTTTCACAGTTGCATTACTCTGTTTATATGGATGTCAGTGTCAGAACAGCTATATGACATGGCATATAAAACTGTAACAGTACACAAATAACGGTTTTCCATTTCTGCAAACCTGTGTGTGGTATTCTATCTTATGACCTATTTGTGGGTATATTTTGCAGGCAACGAATGTTATTTGTATGGGTGACTCATCCAGTGTCTAGTTGTTAAGGTGTTAACATTAGGCGTAGTGGCTGATCCATATTGTGTGCACCTACTACATATGTATCTTACTGTACATATCTCTGTGTGTGTATGTGTAGTCATGATGTTGATAGCTTCCACATTTTACAATTCCTATGGGAGCCAGACTGTACTGCATGATATGTTACCAATACCAGCCTGACATCATACAGGTGGGATGTAGTACTGTTAACATCTTGTGCACATGTCATGTCAGGTCCTGGTTATGGGATCTGCAACACTTGGTAGTGTTTGGCTGTGGGGGTGGTATACCTATTTGTACAAGATGTATATTGTTTGGGGCCTCTCAACCCCATAAACGGTGCATGTGGAAATATATGTTTTAGTTAATCTCCCATTGTTATCTATGGATGTATGTCCATATATACATATATATATATATATATATATATATATATATATATATATATATATATATATTTTTTTTTTTTTGCTTACATATATTTAACTATGTCCATATACACCTACATAGATATATATCTGCTTACATATATGTAACTTGCTGTGTATATGTAGACATATAGGTGTAGACATATATATGTGTTGATGTAGGCATTGCATGTATATATGTTCATGTATATTTATATATATATATATATATATATATATATATATATATATAGCTACATATATAGATATGTTGTACCTGTTTCAATATTAATATATTTACACACACACATACATCTAAATGTTGGAATACATTCTCTGTGTTGTTTAATGACTGGGCTGGATGATATGTTTTTGAAAACATTAGGGTTTTGTATATCTGGCATGGCTTAGTGATACATCACTTTGTCTATGGTGTGCAGGGTCCTGGGGTTGAGCTTTGCAGAGGCTGTTTATTTTGTTACTGGGCAGAACACGGGCCGTTGGATACAGAATGATAAAGGCACTTTAAAGCAGTTGTAAGCAGATTTGTGCAGAGGTAAGCACTGCTAACTTCCGGTTACAGTATCCTATACTCAGTTAGCTTCTAAATTGCTTAACCTGTGTAGGCATTGCTTAACCCCATGCAAACAGGCTTAAACCTGCTTACTGCTGCTTGCAAGTGCTTACTCCCACTTACCCCCATGCTAATTTCGTTAAAAGAAAAGAAAAAGGGGTTTATAGGAAATTGGTGAAAAAAGGGGCACAAAGAGGGGAAAGACAGTAGGGATAATTGCTAGGGATGTGCAGGAGGGTGTAGGGAAGGTCCATAGCTGCCCATTTCTTCTAAAGCAACAGCTGTGCATATACACTGAATTTGGAGGTAGATTTGGACACTCAAACCCCTCGGAGAGAGGTGAGGATAACAATAATAAGTTGTAATGCCAATTAGACTGGATTACATGTGTCCAGTGGACATGTGTGCAAAATGGACAGCTATGTATGGGGTGAGATTTTTTTTGTGTGAACAAATTGCCCTTTTTTATTTTTTCCGGTGAGAGTGGGATGTTGGGGAGGGGTAAGTAGGTGTATTTGGGGAGGTAGGTTGGGTAGGTTAACAGACAAGACAAACAAGATGCATACAGGGGCGGTATATGACACATGTGGGGGGTAAACACCATGATCAGGAGGGGTATTGGGATATCGGAAGCCCACAAATCCCCTAGTGGTAACAGTGGGACTGAGGTCCCCACCCTTGGGTAGTCAGCACTGCACCTTCACAGCCCCAAAGGTGGCTGTGCTGGGGGCTAGTTGCAGAGCCAGGCTGACTTTCTAATTGCAACACATGGCCCTCGGGCTGGCGTAGAAGATTACCAAACTGCTAGTTGATCACTCTACGCACCACGGCCATGACCTGGTGATGGGTGACAGGTACCTGACTGTGCCTACTCCTGGGGAGGCGAACCCCATCCCCTGAGGCGGTTCCACCCAAAGGTGGTGCAGGACCAACAGACAGGGAGGTCCAGGCTTGGGCCCCAGACATGCTGGTGCCCGGTGTCACGGCCAGTGGAGGTGGGACAGGTGGGTCAGCTGGGACCAGCCTTCCCATACGAGCTATGTTGTAGCAGGTTTATGACAGATATGAGTTAGTAATAGTCAACAGCATTCAGGATTAATTATAACAGCATGCGTAGGTATTCCCATTAACCCAAAACACCAGATTTAAAACAGTTGCAGAGCAAGCAGAACACATGCATATATGGAACAACAGTGGGAATTACAACAGCTTGCAGATTTCATTGATGGCAGCAGGCCACCAATATGGGTGTATTTTAACATGGCACATGCATAGAAACAAATGTGAATATTTATAAACCATTGGGACATATGTCCCAACAAAAGTTGGGAGTGTACACATACCGATTGAGGTGTGTCATTGGGTTATTTTTGCACATATGGTAGGGGTGAGAGAGAGAGTTCAATTCACAATTAATATATCCTTGTAGTTTTCACAACATTCTTAGTCACTGCAGTGATCTGTCCCTTACATGTATTATTACACTACCCAATGGCCTTACATTGTACACTATGTTTATAGATTATTATATACGTGAACTGTGTCTTACATACAGGTGTGACAAGATGCATGTGTTAATGCAGCGTATGCTGAGAAATGCTCTCATACACTTTGGGTGAGGTGCTAAAATGACAGGTTTGTTTTCATATACATTCTCTGACTATGTACACGTTTGACTATCAGTACATTTCTTGGATCATCACACTGATTTGTCCGGGGAACGGGGTACCAGGCTGGTGATGTGGGCCATTTATTTGGACATGCTGGACAGATTGGAACAGTTTTGGGGTATGAATATGCATACAACTTTCTATCTGAACATTCTAGCAAATTCTGTACAGTTGGGTGTAATTATGCATACAGCTTTCTATCTGAACATTGTAACAAAATCTGTACAGTTGTGGGGTATGATTATGCATACAACTTACTAGCACTCCCGGGATTCAAACCCCTGCTGTGTGTGACAACAAAATTATAGTTAACATCACAGTACACTGTGCCATCATGGAATTGATGTGAAGCTTTCTACCGTTTTTTATCTAAGTCTCCCTCACTTGTACAATATGACTGACCTCTTGGCACTTCCAACATTGTTATACAGAACTTCATACACGTTTTATCTGCATACCACAGTGTGGATAACACTGCTTAATACAACAGTGCTATTTATAGTATGCAACAGTTCAACAACATATGAAAGAAGAGTAAACAGAAGCACTCCAGGGGTTATACCTTTATTCACAGAATATTACACATTTATTTCTACTGGTACAACACATTCTAAGGCTCTTATATTTATTTGTTATGACAGTACATGCAGACAAATACTAACCTGCCCTGCGATGCAGCCTTTGCAACCTAACATCATGGGCTTGCTGGTTTGCAGCCCGCTCATCTGCAGCTGTCAGAGGAATACAGTGACATTTAGCCATACCTATCCATAGTATACACAAGCTAGGCAATTATTAACTACTTAGTAGAATGAGTACTTTGTACTGGGGCATTAGGCATCTGCCAAGACTCCTAAATCCACTGTTCCAGTACATCCCCCCTCCACTGCTTCAGGTCAGCATGGTGGTGCCTGACCTGCTCACCAGTCCAGGGGGATACCTGTGGCACTGGTGAGGTCACGGTTGAGACTGTCCCAGGCCTCCATTTTATACTGTGAGCCCTGGTACTGGCCCTGCAGTAGTCTCTGCTCATGATGTTTTAGCAGGAGCCATACCATGAATTTTGAGTCCTGGATGCCCCAGCGCTGCTCTCTAAATCGAGTGCCTTTACCCACACCAGCCATTTTGCCTGCAGTAGGAAGCTACAACCAGTTATGGGAAGTATTCCCGCCCATAGGGTTTAAATACGGCCAATTTCCTGCACTTTCCAGTGATTGGCCAGTTTTGAAAAGGCTTAGCTATGGGCACACCTGCTTACCTAAGGTTGGCACTGCATAAAGAGGTATACCACTAGGCAGATTGAATTGGCTCCCCTACACATTGCTTACACTTACTAAGTTGAGCTGTGCTGCGGTTAGCATTGCTTAATAGTTAATTAGCACTATATTTGCCTTTTGGCAGTGATTTATTCTTCATTACAGGTTATATATGTGTCTGGTATCTGTGATTCATGTGTACATACATTGTATGGGGACCTGGGGACTTCTACACTTTATTACAATAACACCTCAAATCTATGCTTACTGCAGTACTCCAGTTCACATATTTATGTCCTGTGGCAGGTTATACAACATCACACTGTACATAGATTCAGTTCACATGTTTGGTTTGATTTTCCTGTGGTGAGGATTAGTTTGCTGATACCTCATTTGTATATATTGCTATGATGGCTTAGTGGTTAACTACTGTGACTGTGGTGTATAGGGTCCTGAGTTCGAGCCTTGCCGAAGCTGTTTATTGTTGCTGGGCAGAACACGGGTCATTGGGTACATAGTGATTAAGGCACTTTAAAGCAGTTGTAAGCGGGTTTGCGTGGAACTAAGCAATGCTAACCTCCTGTTACAATTTCTTACACTCAGCTAGCTTCTACTTTGTTTAATCTGTGTAGGCAATGCTTACCCCTGCACAAACGCACTTAAACACGCTTATTAGTGCTTATATATGCTTAATACTGCTTATTTGTGCTTAAACCTGCATACTAGTGCCTTATTCATGATGACACTGAAACTTCACATGTGCATTTAATGCAGTACTCCAGTTCACATTTAAATGTTGTTTAGTAGGTTATATAGCAAAAAAATGTTCAGAAATGCTCATATACAGATTTCACATGGAAAATGGTATGTGCTGTAGTGGGATTTGCCTGCTTGTTAGGCGGATGCTCTGACCACTACACTATTGTTGTGCTGCTTCATTAGCTTATATCTTCCTTGTTATCCTCTTCAGCCTTTTAAGCTGCTTTAACCATAGCTAAGTGATGGGCACACCTGCGCACCTATGGTTAGTTGTACTCGGAGTTTAAAAAAAAATAAATAAAGGGGTTTCTTCTTTTTATTTTTATGTCCTGTTGCTATTGTACACATGGGGGACTGTTGGTGGGGATATGCGGATACCTATGAGCAGTCTCGCTCATTTATTTATACTTTCTGCTGCTCTACTTTGCAGAGGCATGTTTATTCTGAGAGCTCTGCTCTCAGACACGCCCCCTGCACTCGTCCACACTCTGTGGAGGATTAGGAGTTTAGGCAGTGCGCCTTCATTAATTTGCATGGCGCGCTGCCGTCCTCCTCCTAAATGGCCGCTTCCATGCAAAACTAAACTAGTCCTGCACGGAAGATTAGTAATTCCGGGGGTAAGTTAGAAAGCTTAATCTGAAGCTCCTATTTGACTCCGAAGATGAGACTGATATGGGTTTTTTAAATTGAGCCTTTTTAACCCGCCTTTGAGACCTGAATTAGAGGCACTTTTAAACATCAGTGAAAATCAGCTAAGGGATGTGTTTAAACATAAACCTTAGTTTAAGTATAACAATTTAAGTTTTGAAGAAAGAATAGCTTTGAATCAATTGTCTAATAATACAGGCAATAGTGTCGGCTAAAACAGACAAAGGGGAATGCTATATAGTTTTGGATAGAGACCTGTATAACACCAAAATGATTGATGTTGTCTGATGAGGGGTTTTATAGAAACGTTTCTTTCTTTGGTATCAAAAAGTTTATGGTTTGATTAATTCTTTTATAAAAGGATGTTTTTTATGATGGTAGGACTAACACAGAAGTAACTAATTTTGTGACTAACAATCCAAAAATAAGCAGAATTTTTGGCATGCCAAAAATGCACAGAGATTTGGAAAATCCACCTTTTAAACCCACTGTATCAAGTGGAGGTAGTAAGATAGAAGCTATGGCCATTTATGTGTACAAGTTCTTGTAGAAAATTGTTGAAAGAAGCACATCCTTTTTTAAAGATGCTTCTGATTTTTATGAATAAACTTGAAAAAGTGGATATAATTGAACTGGATTGTTTAGTTACAATGGACACTCAATCTTTATATACTGTAATATCCAATGAAATAGAAATGGACTTTGTGAGATTGGAATTATTACTTTCTGAACTTTTTCTGATAATATCGTTGGTTGGATAATAGAAATGTTAGATGTCATATTAAGTTACAATTTTTTTTTTTAGTTCAATTCAGTTTTTTTCAACAGGGTAATGGTGTAACTATGGGTGTAGTTATGATCCCAGGTTACGCCAATTTTTTTGAGAGCATGGGTAAGAGAGTTTATTTATAAGAATATGTTTTTTGCAAATGTAGTGTTTTATAAACATTTTATTAGTGATTTTTTTTTTAATTTGGAGACGTGATTTGAATGTTTTGTTCTCTTTCTTTGACTACATTAATAATGCTACTACCTATTTGAAATTCAATTCCAATTATAATTTTAATAGTGCACTTTTTTTTAGCTTTTTAGTTTTTAGGAACAATAACAAGCTGGCTACTAAAATATGCAAAAAAGAAGTACAAAATAATGTTTATTTAAGTTATGAAAGCATGCATCCTAAAAGAATTAAAGACAATATTGTGAAAAGGCAGTTAGTGAGAGTTAGTAAACTTACTGAAAATGATAGTGATTTTATCAGTGAAGGTAGGGCCTTATATTATAGGTTTATAGTTAGAGCCTGTCCAGAGAAGTTAGTTAATTCTAAGTTTGAAGAGGTTTTGAATGGACCAATGTAGGAGGTATTTCTAGTAAAACTGCTAGTAAGAAGAATTTTTGAGCTGGAATGTTAATACAGAATTCTTTAGATGAAAAAAACGATCAAAAATATTATTAGAGACGATTGGAAATTTTTGAGTAGTTTTCCTGAGGTCAAAAAAGTTTCAGGTGATAGTCCAGTTTTTATTAATGAAAGAGGAAGAAATTTTAAAGATATTTTCCAATCCAAGTTCAGTTTTAATGGTAAACAGCACAAAAATAATAAAAAAGGGATGTTTAAGTACTTTAATTGTAATTATTGCCAGTTCCTTAAGACAGATACACCTGATATTGTTATTAAAGGTGATAACATTAATATTTAAGACTATTTCACCTGTACATCTAAGTCTGTAGTATATCCGGCTTTTTGCCTTTCCTGTCCTGCCTATTATGTGGGTAGGACTATGATAGAATTGTATCGTAGGATGTATGAAAATATTCATGCTATTTCTTTAGGAGATACGGACAATGCACTTAGTAAGCATTAATTAACTAGTGGGTGTAAGGTCTCTATGAAATTTGTAGTCTTGGAACAGGTTAATAATTTTTTGAATAGGTTTGATGCAGAGGATGACTTGGACTGGAGGGAATATTAATGGCAGGTGAAGATGAATGCCTGCAACCCTCCGGGTCTTAATGACAAAGAAAATTTTAACATGTATCTTAAAAGGAAGAGGATTAGGCAACAATTACTTAGGGGTTATATAAATGTTTAATTTATTTTTATCCATTCAGTCTGAAGAAGTCTTACATGAGATGAAAGTGCTTACTGGATATGATGTGAAAATTTAAGTTATGAAAGACTAAAATATCTGAACTTGTACAGTGCCTCATATAGACATTTAAGAACAGACATTATTCAGGTATATTGGGCATTTAGAGATGACTGCCTCTGGGAATGTTTGGGGTTATCAGAAAGTAGTAGAAAATCATCAGAGAAAACTATATAGAAGATTCTATAGAAATGAGAAGTGTACTAATTGGTTCTCTGAAAAAACAGCTGATGCATGGAACAGACTACCAAATTACATTAAAGCAAGCACTAATGAACAGTCTGGACACTTATTATGAGAATAAATGTTTTGGTATATGGGAAGGCTAGAAGGGCATTATTGCCCATGCTTGAAATAGTTGTATGCATGTATATAGGCTCCGTATTGAAGTGCCAAGTGCCTACAAGCCAAAAAAAAAAAGACTGAAAACACAGGAGAAGAGTAAATTACAAAAATCGCTGTTTTCCCTTAAATTACTTTTTTGCAGGGGGCAAGACCCCTCTGCAGCCTCTGTACTTGTATATATCAACTCCGAGATCATCATACCTCTGAGAAAAGGGAATATTCTAGGAAATGGCATCTCGGACTTAGTATATGTAAGACCAATCTTTTGGCCATTCAGTCCCCATATTTCAGGACTGATTCTTGCAGTTCCCAACATTTCAAATGCTTACCATGTATGTATGTATGTATGCATGTATATATATTCACTTCACTGCCAGGTTCTGTGTATTTAACTACAACTCCCAAAACACACAATAGATGTAGCAGTGACTTTGTCTGTATATAGGGATTATTTTAGTCTATGTCTAATCTGCATAATAATAATAATAATAATAAAAATAATGTTCTGATATTAAAGCCAAGAAAACAACTTTATAAAAGCTAAGTGCATGAAGAGATGAGAAGACTCAACCTTCTGTCATGATTCAGAAACCTAAGAAAGATTGATAAAAATTAAAATGCAGGGTTATTCAACTTCTGAAACACTGACACTAGCTTTGTACATGGTGATGCAAGGAAATGCAGGCAGCATGCTTTATGACAAAAGCAAAATGTAGGCAGCTGTGAATGTGAGAAGGCATATACTCGTGATGTGAAGGACACCAAAAGAAAATCCTTTTTCTTCTGTGAAATTTGTCCTTGTAACTGACAATGTATATGACCTTTCTAAAATAAAGAAATAATTTTTCACAGTGACAGAAAAGGGAAAATAATTGTGCTAATGCCCTTGACTATGTGTGTGTGTGTGTGTGTGTGTGTGTGTGTGTGTGTGTGTGTGTGTGTGTGTGTGTGTGCGCGTGTGTGTGTGTGTGTGTGTGTGTCTGCGCACACAGGAAACTTTATAAACAAGAAGAAAATCACCCTTCATGAACCTCTGTTCATATTTCATCGCATTTACTGCAGGTCTTCTAGTTAATAGATGGCACATGGCCCTCAATGCAGGACAGTGACTGAGAAATTACATGTAGGGAGAGACGAGACAAAAAATGTGTGTTGAGAGGGAGAGTAATGTCGTCAGCAGAGCCTTAGTTTACCTGCACGCAGATGCAGGAAAAGAACACTTTGTGGTGTGTCAGGAGGACAGATGTTAAAGGACCAACATGTCAGTTCAGCTACCATCCAGTAGGACCCTGCCTTTGGGTGATTGCCAAAAAAAGTCTAATGAAGAGCTGGCTCATCAATCTGTCCTCAGTCCTATGTCACAGCTTGGCAAACTTGGACATCTTTCTGTCTGCAATACCATTCCCCGCAAATCAAAAAGCCTGAAAAAGACTAAGAGGAAATGTTAGTAGTCAGCTTGATGGCTCCTTATAAAAATATTTATATTGCTTTGCTGGGTGTACTTGTGAGACTGAATGAGCGGGTTTCAAATGCTTATCACATCCCTGTGCCCTCAGCATGTATTCAATTATCTTTTGTGTATTGATGTTTCTTATCCTTGCATGTTTAACCTGGCAGAATACAAGAGAAAGAAGAAAGCACTGTTGACATTTTCAGATGGATGCATGCACAGTAATGAATGGCGGAGAATGTTTTATACACAAGCTAGCTGAGCTACAGCTAAAAAAATATTATATATAAGTGTATAAATTGTAAGACATTGCATAAATAGTTCAAAAGATACAGTATTTAGAATTAGGTGTACTGCAGGGGGAGAAGGTAGAAGGAAGGTGAGAAAATGAGAAAAGCGGGGTTAAGGGAGACGCTTCTTTACCATATCAACTTCCTGAAGTGAAAATAATATTCCGTAATTTCTCCTTTCATTTTACCAGTTAACTTGCCCAAAATCTGTGTCAGACATTGCTGTAACCACTTGGTTGTTCACCTGTTTAGTTTGTATTACATACTTGCATAACACAAACTTTATTTGACTATTTTCCTACAAGTACAGGGTGAGATTACATTTTTCTGCCCTTTCAACCTTTATCTCTCATACATTGTTGTTAAACAATTCAGATTTATATTTTACATGCAGATTAGGGTCGCTTACTGTACAAAAAATCCAATGAGTTGCAGCTTGTATATATGGAAGGGGTATTTACTACCAGCTATATGCTGATGACATCCAGCTAAGATAACTTGTGGTCATTTAAAGCTCAACCCAGTACAGATGATAGCACTGTTGGTGCATGCCACTGTTTGACCGTGGACTATTGCTCTGATCTCAGCATTACTTACTTAAGGAGGGAACCATTTAGAGTTTGTCTCTGTCATCCATGATCTAGACATTATTATTAATGACAGCCTGATATTGAAGGACCAGGTACTGCTGTGATCAACATATCTTACCTCCACCTTTAGAACAGTACCCTGTTCAGATATTATATTCCATATTCAGATCCAGGGATAATGATAAAAGATCGGATTCTATCCCACCTTGACTACCGCAATGCTTTCTACTTTTGGGATTGTTGATAGTGGTGAGCTATCCTGCTGGCAGCAGTGGTTACAGAATTCTGCAGCTAGGCTTTGGAATGACACTTCCAGGACAGTTTACAACTTTGTCTGTGTTGCAGGATGTATGGCTGTCAGTTGTGCACACTCAAGTGCGCATTTAAGATTCTTACCCTCACCACCTGTGCACTATACAAACAGGTCCCTGTTTATCTGAAATAAATGCTGTGGCTTTATGTCTTTCGAAAGCTGCTCAGCTGTTAGGTGAGGGATTGCTGGCTTCAAGGCCCATTTTGAAACTTGTGGGGGATATCATTTACATATCTTGATCCAGTCTTGACGCAAAGTCTTATTTTAGGAGGTCCATGCAATCACATATCTTTAGGTTAGAGCATTGTAAGCCTGGCAGGGGCATTTACACAAAATTCAGAACTTTAAACTTTTAACTGGATTTCTTAACTAAGGCTTACTTTATTGATTGATTTTAAAAATTCACTATGACCTATTGTCTTTTAATTATATTGTGCTTAGGTTTAAACATTTCAATATTGTTAAACAAACAAACAAACAAACAAATAAATGAATGTCCCCAAGGTATAATGCTCATGGTGGAGAATATCTCAGTTTTATAACTTGATTTTCTACTTCTTTATGGTTTTGTAGCAACATTGAAATTAACCTTTTTCCTTAAATGAAACTTCCATTTTATCTTTTAATGTTTAGTAAATATGTCATACATTTTTTTTTCATGATCTCCATAGCTTCCGTTATCCATGTTCCATTGCTTATAAAGATGATTTATGTCCAAGGTCTCATGTCTCATTTACCTCAAATGTCGGGATGGCCTGATACTCCTAAAGGGAAATTAAACCATTCATTTTAATATAAAGAAAGAAACTCAGATACTCCAGTATTTTCTGTGACAGTCAAATGGTATTTGAATCCATCGTCAACACCCTGTAAGAGAATCGCTGTCTCTGATCCTTGTACTATTGAACAATAAGATGTGTCATCAATAATGACAAAAAGCGGAATAAAATTGTAGGGCAAGTCGTTATGCCAGATGAAGTATTTTATTCCTGTCAGACATATTTGCTATGAGAAATGATACTGAAGCTATATTAACTTATTCTGCGAATGTGAAACAATGTGGGCATTCAGAAGATATAACAGACAGCAGCAACATCACCATTTTTAAGAACAAGAACCTTTTTAAAAATGGCGGCATTGCTGCTGCTGCTGCAGTTTATTTTATCATCTAAATGTCCTCCCTGTTTCACATTATATTTAAAAACATTCAATAAAAATATAACATCAGAAGCCATATTCGAAAATGATTCAATAAAAATATAACATCAGAAGATGTAACGTTTTAAAAATAAGTAACCCAGATATACAGACATGCGGCAGTTCAAGACATATAATGACAAATCCACAGATGCAGCTACTTTTCAGTCAAATTAACATAACTGTATATAGTCCCATGGGCACTACCATAATAACATAATAGCACATGATAGCCTAAATAAAACTAGGCAATAGCTACATGAAAGATAGACCCATATATCAGTTAGTTGTCCATTGCTGGGGGAGGTTTGTCAGTCGACATACAACATACATAGTTAGAGATTTCCATAGGTTGTCTAAACAACTATAAGCAAAGAGGGAGGGAGGCTAAACTGTTAGTTGGACAATTATTACAACAACAGGTGCTAAAAAATGTTTGCACTATTAGAGATATTTGATCTTCCAAGAGACTAACATCTCATATGGATTTGCAATGATTGGCAATGTACACTCTTCCTGTGACTCATACATGAAGTAGGGACAAACTATCAGGATTTTTTAAGTGCTAAAAGACATAAGATGTGCCTGTCAAACATGGAATTGTGATTGGCATTGCTCCGGGCATAATATTTGGGAGTTTTTCCCAGATGACATGAACAGATGCTCAAGTCCAAAATTAGTGCTTCAAATTACGTAGGGATAGTGTGTCATCATATGTACTGTATGCTCCATACCTTGACTTCCTAGGGGTAATGGGACATCACATGTACTACATGCTTCATTCCTGACCTCCTAGGATAGTGGGACATCACATGTACTACATGCCTCCTCCACTGACTTCTTAGAGATAGTGGGACATCACATGTACTACATGCTACATCCCTGACCTCCTAGGATAGTGGGACCTCACGTGTACTACATGCTTCATCTCCTAACTTCCTAGGGATAGTGGGACATCGCATGCACTACATGCTTCATCCTTGACTTGCTAGGAATCCTGGGGCATCACATGTAGTACATGCTATGTCCTTGACTTCCTAGGAATCATGGGACATCACAGGTACAACATGCTTTACCCTCTGTTAACTCCATCCAATGACTAGCAGTAGAAGGAGCGCAGTAATTGCAATTTATTTATTTATTATTTGATTACCAGTTAGGAGGGCTGGTCCACAGACCCTTTTTAGTCATAACTTGGGCTCATTAGAGCATTATAATACAACAAATTACAGGAATACAGTACGATTACATGCAGTTTAGGGAGGTGACAATAATTTGCATAAATGAAAAATATAGTGATTATATAAAATATAATAATGTCTCTCACATATTTGCAGCATCACTCTATTATATCAGCAATGTATTTACAAAGATTATTTATATAATTTACAATGAGTGTTTACAGTGCTTACACACTGTCTAGTGCACTGAGTCTGAGGCTGGTTTGCTTGCCATTAACCGTTGACTCTAAAAGATACACATTCAGCTTCTTTAAACAGATGTTCCCTCGGTTTAGCCCTAAATGTAGTAAGCTCATGTTCTGCTCTGAAATCTTCAGGTAGATGATTCCAGATATCAGGCTGCAGGTTAGTGCATGCTTTTCCCCTAACATTTGATTGAATTTGGGTCTGACAAAGGAATATTATTTGGTTGTTGCCTGAGTGAGCAGCACTGGTGTTTAACAGTCAGTGTGGTAATTACTGGGGGTGATTGGCTTTTACTATAATCTTAAATAGGAATACGTTGAATAAATATATGCCCCTGCTCTGAATAAGTAGCCAGTGTAATCCTTTGAATAGGACAACATGCTGGGTGTAAGTGGGGTCAGTAAAGCAAATCTGCATATTTTATTTAGAGCCACTTGTAGTCTGTTAGAGTTATAATTAAAATGTAGCACTAAAAGAAGGTGGCCATATTCTAGCTTAGGGATGAGCACATTTTTGTTAATGCCTTCCAGATAGCTGGGTCAGAATACGTGACATTTTGTAAGAAAGGTTTAACTGATCAAGTGTTTTGTGAACTACTTTATCTGTATGTTTAGTGGTGTGATTGAGGGGACTAGCAGAATGCCTAGGTATTTTTGTTCTGCTACATTCGGCACAAAATTGCCATTGTTATCCTTGATTGCCATAGACAGGGGGATTTTGCAGTCTTGCAAGTGTTTTAAACAGCATAAGGGATAATGTGTTTGGATTTATTACTATCATGGTGTTGGAAATCCATATACAGATCAGGGAAGAGTTGTTCTGCATGGTATGGAGGATTTGTGTGATTCTATGAGATTCCAATAGTAAGATATCAGCAGTGTACATAGTAGTGGTGCTGCAGTAGCATTGTCGCCTCACAGTTACACATTGCCCATTCGATTCTCAGTTAGAGCGTCTTCTGTGTGGCGACATGTGTGAACGGGCATTCCTTCATTGAAGGTTGTGCGTTGGGCCCAGCAAGCCAGCACGTAAAACCCTACTGCCAATCATTAGCGGACTGGAGTTCCGCTGTGGCGACCCCTGACTGGGAAAAACCGAAAGACACAAACAAATAGACGAATGTTGAAGGAAAGGATGTCATGGATAAGATCATTTATACACAGGGTAAACAGGAAGAGATCTAACACAAAACCTTAAGGAAAAACAACAAGGCAAAAAGAGCCAAAATCTCTCAAAATGAGAGCTGGAGAAAAGAACTCAGGAACACATAGCAGTGGGCTTCCCATCATTTTGAATGTGGTCACCCCCATGGTACTCTGATAAAAAAAGCTCACACTCTTCGCAGCTACATCATCATATCCACCTATTAGAAGGTCTTGAGTTTTTGCCTTACATTTGCACAAACACTGATGATTTGATACCTCAAGCTCCAATCTACCTGTAAGCAGAAGGTTGCACTGAACTAGTGCATTGTTTAAAGGGGATTTCAGCAGCATGTCTCCGAAGTGCAGATAATGCCAAAACATGATTTTATGAAATCCATATTTATGGTGCCTATCCTGAAAAGACATGAGTTTGATACCCACCCTTTGTCTTTATCATGTCTTGCAGACACTGTATATCATTAGAGGGCCAAATCACCCACTGGACAGACCTGTTATCCATCAGAATTTTTATATTAACCCAAAGTGGAACTAGTTCTTCAAACATTTTAATATCTGATTCCTGAACACGGAATCTTAAGAAAAGGGTTTACTGTCAAGAGCGCAAATGACACAAAATCTGTTCATGTTGTTGACTCAAAATACCAATGTCATGCATATTAATTACTTGAAAATGTTGAAGTGCATTTAGCGACACTTGCATTCACACATACAATATCTTTCTTGCAGTTCATTACTGCAAATCACTTGACTTAATGTTTTTGGAGGGGGGAAGCCCCCCTGCACCCCCATGTGGTCGGCTGTACCCCCCCACCTCCTGCAAATTATATATTCCAACTCTGAGATCGCACTACAGTGAGTAAAAGGGTAATTTCCTGATCCCCACTGTACTGTGATCGCTACTTGTAATGTCGACCATGTATGTCCGAATGCACAATCGCATTTGCAACAAAGTACACTCACAGTATTGAAGGTCAACAGTATGGGAAGCAACCAACTGATATTCAACATTCCCGTTTTCACCAAACTTTCCTTCTGCATTTTCATGGTAAACCTAAGAAAAGTTATGATGAATTGTACAAAAGGAACTAAGATTAAAAGACAACTTATTCTACTAAAACAAACTGATCTCCCAGACTAATGGCTACCTATTAACTTTGTTTTAGTCAAGCCCATAATAGCAGGCTTCCATAGCTATGTGTAAGGCATTTATACTGTGTAAAAGCAGTAGTATGTATATATATATATATATATATATATATATATATATATATATATATATATATATTACATCAAGAGAAACCAGCCATCCAAATTATTACTTAGCTGTCAAGCATTTAGCCAAAAATCACCTCGGGAAAAGATTAAATAGGGAAGCCTCTGCTCTTCTTAAAGCATAAGTAGTAGGCCTCTAGTCTACAGAGATCAAGGAGCTTCACTAGATGAATAGATGCTCATTTTTTAACCCTGTTTACCATAAGTTCAGGGAACATTGAAAAGGCATCCACGTGTTATAGAATTAGACTAGTGCCCATCATTAGGACTTTTGTAAGGAGAAGACAGTCATCAGCAAACAAAACACTTCTTCAACACAAATGGACCCTGCCACCTCTCATTTGATATTATTGTTCTGGTCAGTGCTTTGGTTTGCACTAAGAAACATACCTCTCAACTGTCCAGATTTTCACAGAATGTCCTCATTTCTGCCTGATATTGTTGGTCTGTTCCTCATCAAACTAGTGGCTTTCTGGCAGACCACTGAGGTCTGAAGTCACTAAATAATGACATACATTTAAGTTTCAAACGTCATATTCTTCAGAAAATGCATGTTAATACAAATCCTGTTATCCTAGCAATTTTCTAAGTTTATAAGTGCAATGCTTGAGATTTGTCCCTATTTTTGGGCCTTTGTACCCCCATTATTTTAGGCTTTGTCCAGATTTCCAGGCTGAGAGGTATGCTAGGAAGAGTACTGGGGATAGCAGATACATGTGACATACATATCTTGCTCAAACACTTACAAAAGAAAGACAATGGTTAAAACCTTGGTAAGAGGGTAGTGTAAAGCAGTTCAGGGGTTTATGGAAGGCTGTGATTACTGTCCTGAGGTAAGGACAGGAGAAAGAAGAGTGCCACCTTTGGGTTATGTCTGGAGTTCACACAAGTTGCCTTGTAGTAATGAGAGCTCTTGTATGGTCAGTACTTGAGTGGCTGGGGAAATGTCCTGCCAGAGAATGGCCTATAAGTTTCAGAAACAACTGTTTTAATCTAGGAGCTAGAAGCTTAACATGTATCTCTGCACACAGTTAATAATGGAGACAGGACTGTAGATGGCCACTTTCAGCCTGTCTTTATCTGGCCTTGGTAACTTCATTTAACAGACATGGATGCTTCAGGGTTTAGATTATGGCTTGATTGTAGCACCTTTATTCAAAGAGTCATGCCTGGTGAAGTAAATTCATGGAATATGTCCTAAACTTTGCAATTTAAGCCATTTGTGACATTTTTCCCATGTCCCAACTATCTTTACTAATTCCCCTACCATGATTAGGTAAAAAAAAAGAGATGATGTCTATCTTTTTCAACTCAGGAAGGTAGGCCGAAAGCAAAATGGACTGCAGAAAATTCTCCCAGAAATCATCAGGTTATTTAGTGCCCATGTACAAATATTGACAAAACCAAAAAAGACATTGCTTATGCCTTCTGGTTTGACCACTCTCTTCCCTCCATTATCCACTACGTAACATACAGTTTGTTCTGCTCTTCTCTGTTTCAGTCTCATAGCCCCCAGCCACAAATGTGTGACCAGTGTCTACGAGTAAAGTGGCATTCTGAACATGGGCCTGCCTGTATAAATTTATCGAGTGCTTAACCAGAAAGCTCCTTTTCTTTTGTGGCTCCCTAACTGACCCACTTAGCCCTCTGGGTATAGCTTATGGTTACTGTGTCTGTGAAACCTGGACCCCCCCAGTTGCTCTTAACCAGGCTATCCCTATGTCGCGTTATGGCTAGGTTGCCCAACCCTTCTTACTTAGGGAGTTGGTAACACTTTTGTATTGCCTAAGGAATGAGGGATCTTATGGGGGGAGATACAAGATGCAACCTTCATATATATGGATGGAGTCAGAATCTCTAGTTTAGCAAGTAGCATGTGCCATGATGTCCTGACATCCTGACATTTCCTGTAATTGAGTAGGTCACCTGCAATATTCCTAATCTCCACCAGAGGGTGCATAGGCAGTAGATCCCCTGAACACTCCCTCTCAGAATAGAGAGAACTGGCAGTCAGCTGCTTTATCCTATCCCTTGATCAACCCTATCAGTGATTTGAACCCATTCTCAAACTCAAATTTAAAGTAGCTCAAATGGATGCTATCCAGTAAAATCAGTTAAGCATTTTTAGAACAAGATTCCCATAACTGTTTCACTTTCCCTTCTAGCTGTGGAATGTCCTCCTTTCTTTCCCCTCTGGATATCATCCTTTACAGCTTCACAACTAGATTTAGAACTTCACTGACACTTACCACACAAGAAAGAAGTATAGACCCTAAAGGTTATTGAGGAAAGCAATTTCTAAATCCTTTTAGTACACTGCATTATGTCCTTGTCAGTGTCAGAAGGTCATGTCTCCATGGTTACTTCTGAGTTCAAGTTTATGACTATGTCAGATTCCTAAAGGATGCTTCATTCTGTAAAAAGGCAGAGTAAAACCTGAGTACCTGCTACCACTTACAAAAATGAGTGAACCTAAAACTAGTATTCTAATATACTCATACTGAAAGCACATGGGGTTGCAAACATATACCTAGATTTGTCCTGTTTTGGTTTATCTGGGTTTTAAATATTGTAGCATATTTTTGCATCTGTAAATATGTGTATGCTTTATAGCATATCCTTCTATCTGTAAATATGTTTTGTTCCTTTCTTATGTGACCCTATTCACCCTACAAATGGTCCACTGAGATCAGTGCACTACCCGAGAAAACATATATAAATAAGTAAAATAATATAAATAATCTGTGTATTATCTGTGTATAAAGCACACCACATATTATGAAAATTATGTACTTGCAGCAAGCCATTCAAAGTACACAAAGCATTAATATGCTTCTGTTACCTAGGATTCTACCTATCTGCAACAGAATTCAATGCATCATTAAAATCAACAGGACATCAATGGAATAACATATCATATATTTAGTTAATACGTGATATTTACTTGGGATGTTCAAACGCTTAACATTCAAAGACAAACAGGCGGCCTTAACAGCAAAGTTTCTGTTGTGCTCAGAAGAAAGTCCAAATACAGGACCAAATGTGAAGTAGCAGTCAAAGCCACCAAGGCTCTATATTAGCACCTGTCTCTGTGATTAGAGATGCTGGCAATGGAAACACACTATGCTTAAGTGCATGGCCATTTCTATATACATATATATATATATATATATATATATATATATATATATATATATATATATATAGGGGTCTACTACGTTCAATTGAAAACTCACTTGATTGAAAATGAAATTGCTAGGACCACTTCACTGAAAGCTCACTTGACTGAAAACTCACTTGACTGAAACTCATTTCGTTGAAAGTTATAAATAGCCTTTTCCCCACTGTAGTGCGACCCTGGAGTTAGTATATAAAGTAAGAGGGGTGTGAGGGCACAGCCCCCCACATTTTCCCCCACATATCTTGGTTATATATTGTCTTTTGGTAACAGTTATTTATTGCACTTGTAAGTATCACTGTGTATACTTTAAAATGTTTATAATATGTGGGGGGCTATGCCCCCACACATCCCCTTACTTTATATACTAACTCCAGGGTCGCACTACAGTGGGGAAAAGGCCATTTATAACTTTCAATGAAATGAGTTTCAAAGAAATGAGTTTTCAGTGAAGTGAACTTTCAGTGAAGTGGTCCTAGTAATTTAATTTTCAGTGAAGTGAGTTTTCAATCAACCATAGTAGACCCAGATATAGATATAGATATAGATATATACATGTGTGTGATCACATGCACACACACACACACACACACACACACACACACACACATATGCCCCTTCCAATAACTGAACCTTTCATTTTAGTGGATATCTGTGCATATTTTATTTTGTGTTCAACAAATTTGTCTATACAGGATGATGGTCATATTATCTGGGCCAGCAGTGTGAGAGTGCCCCAGCCATCCATAAAAAGGTAACGTGTCCATTTCCCTCGATTCTGAAGATAGTGGCTTATAATGATTACTAACTTACTCTTCTGATCAGGCAAAAGTCTAGTTAACATTGTCTCTGGTGGGGGTTCAAGACCAGTCATTGATTTCATGGGACTTTGCATTTGTGAAGTGCTGAACCAAAGGGGGGCTGGACAGGTGCATGGATATTTTTGGCTTTTACATGGAAGTAGACTGAGAAATACTTGATACTGACAGGTATGATGAATCATTTCCCACATTTTCTGATAGTAAACGAGATTGAAGAAATTGCATAGCCACTTCAGAAGCAGACAATAAATGGTTCACAGATCATGGGAACTACAAGACAATTAAATCTGAAGACCATGTGCACCCTGCCAAATGCCACCCACAAGATGTTACCCTCCTCCACTTCCACTTCCAAAACATCACAGGCAGGGGAAGAAACTGTGGGTACATATCTAAGGTTAGTCTTGAATGAGGCAAAGGTGTCATTCTGTTTAACTTGCAGAGACAATTTGTTACAGAGATGGGGCAACCACTGGGTAAAGAATCTATCCCTCCAATGTGTTTTTATAAAAGATCCATTAGGATGTCATCTTTCATGCTGCATTATATCAAGCCACACACGGGTCTGTAAAAGACAGTATATGATGATATAGCAACTAGTTTGTCTCAATAGCTGCAGATTGTTAGGCCAATAATCTGTTTTTTTTTTTTTTGTCAGGAACCTCTGGAGCCTTTCTAGCTACATGATATATTTGGCTATGTACATAGTGAAAGGAGCATTGCACTCTATTATTGGTCTAATTAGGACAGAGTAGGGAGAGACAATAACATCCTTTGACCTAAACGATCAGTACATTTGGAAATCACTCATGCTACATAGAAGGATTTCCTGAATACTCTTGTAATGTGGTGGTCAAATGTGAGGGTATTGTCCAACCAAGCACCAAAATCCTTGGTTCCATATCTATACAGAGAGGGGTGCAGCCTATGCTGTAAGTTATAGATAATAGGTGTTTCCCAGAGTTGACAATGCTGCACCTTTTTGCATTTATTTTGAGCCCTTTCTAAGTACATCATCGATTTGTATGGACTAGTTCTTGCTGAAGCGCTTTTCTATTAGTGGGGGAATGGATAATGACACTTAGCTCTCAGTCATCATTGAATTTGTACTGCCATGCGTCAGGGTTAGTAGTACAGGGATCAGAAAATTATATACCAAAAAGGATGAGTTCCACTACTGTGTATTGTGGTAGTCCACTGGTTACTTTTCTATTTTCTGAAGCAGTGCCTGCCACCTTAATTGTGTAAGTTCTATAATTTGGCCAGTTTGCAACCCATTTACCATATAAGGGCCCAACTTTAGTTCTTTTAGCTTTTTTACAATGTTAGCATGGGATATAGCATTGAAAGCCTTGGTCAGATCCAGATTGATTGATTGATTGACTGATTGATTCACATGTATTTCTCAGGATAGCTTAATTGTATCAGCAAAAGCAACCCCCATTTCATCAGAGGCCTGGGAAGAAAAGCTCCATACATCAATATGAAACTGACTAAGTGCACAAAAGAAAAAAATCATTACAATAATCTTCCTACTCTACAGAGTAAGCTTATTAACAAATAGAAACAAAAGCAGGAGATAATCCTACATATTTACAACTGCATTGATAATTTTCAAAATTACATAGACAAAGCAGATTCATGGCATAGTAATTTTAAATATTGGTCACATTCATATATAGCTGAAGTAGATAGCAAGGCATTGTCTTCATTGTGGTCCTGAGCTGTTAGTTTGTTATCCTATCTCTGCTAGCAATATTAGTATTGAGGATAGCGTCAGGGCCAATACAAACAATGAGCTTTAAATTCTGCATTAGGGACGGGAGAACTAATGCAGCATTAATGACTATGGTCCATATGGAGGAGCTTCATTTAATTGGCTTGATTACACTATAACTAAGGACTAATCTAAGAAATATTTGTCACCCTCAGGATAGTTAGGTCACTGTTAAAGGCAAGCCACTGATTATTTTCTTTTAGTTTAGCTAGGGTTTAAGTAGGGCTATATCATGTTTGATAATTTATTAGCTCATTTCTAGATGTAAATTACACTCACAGTAGAAAGGTTGTCATTGTTTGCGTTCAACAGTTTACAGGTTATAAAGCTCTAATGTTCCATGGTTATACCTTTAAAGCATTATAGTTGCAGCACTATTTAATACATGTTGAAGATATTGACTTAAATGTTATGAAGACTGCATTTTGTGGAGGATCTTGCTTTAGCAAGTGGCATGATATGTGTTTCATGATTAGTAGTCCAGAGATCCTATCAGACTAATATTTGTCTAGAACATTTCAGCAACTTGTTATGTATTGAAGATAATTTGATGCACTATGGCTTTACAATAACAAAAAATCATATATAGTTGCATAGCAGCATTAGAACCCAATAGGCCTAGTAGTTACAATGCGGTACAGGACACAATAGTTCTAGTAGCTGCAATGCAGTACAGGGAGTAGTAGAGAGGAATTCTTAAGTAATAGTCATATAGATTGTATAGAAAATAGGTAAGGAAAGAAAAGTCTAGGCTTACAACAGTACAGAGTAAGGGAATTTGGGAAAGTGAAAGGAGAGAAAATGGAGTGAGAAAGATTAGAAATAGAACAGAACAGCAAGATAATAAAGCTGAAGGGGAGTGAAAAGAAAGAGTAGAATAAAGTAGGCAGGAAGTATTTTGAGTGTGGAGTATGAATAATAATAGATATACCCTGTGGATTGAGTGGCCACTGTTCACTGCCTCTATAACCTTCTCAAAGGCATTTATCAAGTTGAACAGACATGATTTGCCCTTGACAAAACCAAACTGTTACATTAGATTTTTAATATCATAGTTTGAGAGGTCAGAATTTATATATTCCATGGTCTTACAAACTAGGCTAGATTAGCTGATGAACCTGGGATCTGTGGTTTGGCCCATGTTATGCAGTGGCACCACTACAGCTGTTTGATAAACCTAAGTGACATACGTTGTGGCTAGGCTTAAGTTAAAAGACTGCAGGAGGTGTTCAGGAAGGTTTTGTCTGACACTGTTAATTAGAAATCCAGGTAAATTGTGATTCAGAAAGTGCATGTTACCTGGTGGAGGGAGGACGACTGGAAATCAGGAATTTGTGGAATTTCAGTGACTGCTTCTGGAGTAAAATTATCATGTCTGGTCTGCCAAATATGTTAGCTATGTCTTTCGGGACGGAGTGGGTAATTCCAATTTCGATTAATTCCTCAAACTGTAAGATGTTCTTGGTTTATTAATATATATAAAGTAGAATTTGAAGTTATATTCTTGGCTTCTGATTCCAGTTTCAGTTTACATTCAGGTTTGGTCTTTCTGGTGGTTATTTTTAGATCCTTGTTAATATTTTTGATTAAGTTTAAAATGCTGGTGGATTGACTTCAATTTTTTTTCTTTTGTTATAGGTTGTAGATTATATATAGTAGTGGTCAAACAAGCTAGTTTATTTTTAAATTTCTCATTATATTTGGTTCTTGTGGAGACTGCGAGACACTTTTTATGCAGAAGTATGGTTCAAGTGAAAACGTAGAAGCAGAAGCTTTGTGAGGAATGGTTATACTGCAACCGTGAAAGCTCATCACAGAATTTAAGCAAGTTCATGTTTAAATCCTTGAATTTAGAATAGTTCACATTTGAATCCTTGAATTTAGAATAGTTCACATTTAAATCCTTGAATTTAGAATAGTTTACTGTTGTGGGATTAGTGACTGCAAAGGAGAAGGTTACTATATTGTGGTCCATCTTAACCAGGGATGGGAACATTAACGGCTTGGTACACTCGGGGATAATGGTGAGGGTAAGTTCTAGAGCTTTCTAGCCACTATTGTGCTTGTTAATTATTTGTTCTAAAGAGTTATTATTTACTAGGTCTAAGAATCCTTGGGTGTATCCAGCTTTAGAGGTTTAGGTACATTAGTTAATTGGGGGATAATAGAACTTACCAAAATATAATGGCATTTTTTCTTAAGGATCATTCACTAATTTCTAATTTACTAATTAGCAATTTGTCTTGATTTTCTGGAACATGTACAGTGTTCTACAGCAGGCAAGAAGGGTCCAAATGGAGAAATAGAATTAGCAAGAAAAGGAGAGTAGTATTGTTGGAACTGAATTCAAACCCAAGTACTAATGAGTGCCTTCACATGATGAACCCAGGTTTTGCTAAATTTCACCAAGATGATGCTGATTTATAGACTAAAAAAAAAGAAAACTAGGTGCAAAGGTGCCAGAATAAAAAGTACCCACTCCTGGTATACTCACTAGTGTCAGTACTTAAAAAAAAAACAAAATGTAGAGTCCTCTGGATGTTGAAACACTCCTACCACAAAGTTAGACTAAGCTCAGTGGGATGGTGGGTTCCCACTGTAGAAAGAAGTTGTAGTTCACAAAACAAACAAAAAAAAACATGAAAACTGACAAAATTAGAAATATAGACACAGTAAAGTGGAATGTTGAAAATAAGGAAGAAATTGTGTATTGTTACTATTATGCAAGAAACCCAGAATTTCCAGACAGAGGATATATAACATGAGTAAGACAAGAAATTTGAGGAATGGAAAATACCTGCGAAAGAAAAAGTGTTAAAAGCTACAGATAATAATTTAAGATTCTTAATGTAACACATCAAGGAAAAGCATTATCTACATGAAGAAACACTGAGCTGCCTGGAAGAAGTAGCAGGGGAACTAAGAAAATATAAAGAACAAGAAACAAAGGTTATTGAAACAAATAAAAAAGAAACATGGACAGGGGAAGAAAAAAAGATCTGACACAATGCAATATTTATGTAAAAAGAAAGACAAATAATCAATACAAAAGTGCATTTCAAATATACATGAAGAGAAATACAGGCAAATACACTCCAATATGGTAAATTTTATAATACAAAAAATAAGATTACAAAGGGGGAGTGTAAGAAAGAAGATTAGTGAGGTAGAATTTAAAGAAATAGAAACTGAAGTGATTAGCCTTCTGCAAAGTGAAGAATTTAGTGTGCAAACTATGACACAGGCAGTATCACAACATGAAGGGTAACAAGATCCCAGATGGAGGAGCAGCAGATAGAGCAGGATGCACCTAAAGAAGCTGCACCACAGGGCAATGTTCCGAAATCTTCTATAGGAGACTCACAAACTACATTTAGAATTGTACAGCAAGGGAAAGAGTAGGAAACAATAGAAAGTGGCACAGGTAATATTATAATGTGATGGTCCAATGGGACCCTGGATGGAGACACAAGCAGACACAAGCAGGATGGCTCTGAAGAAGATATGGAACACAGCAATCTTCTGGAATCTTCTTTAGAAGGCTCACATGAAAGTCTAGCTAGAATTGCACAGCAAAGGAAAGAGCTGGAAAAAGAGAATGTAGAAGCTGCCCTCAGCCTAGAAGAAGAATTATTTAAACTACTTAATTTAACATCAATGGGTAGACATATTAATATGGATGAAAGAAATAGATTACAGATAGTAAACAAGATCCACAATATTAGACAACTGGTAAAACAGATGAACAAAGTAATCAGGGTTATTAAGAGAAATCCATGTAAGAGAACAGAACAGAAATAAATAGTAGATATTACTTTGGCGCTAAATTAATGATAGATAAAGAGTTACCACAAAAACATAGAGTAACAAAGGAACGGACGGGAATAGGTGTAATGTCGCCATACAAGCATCAAATAGGGGAAACTATAAAGCAGCTAAGGTAAGCACTATCACTATTAGTAGAATATAGAAAGTAGAATAGATCATCAACATATTTAGAAAGACAGCTGTGGTAA